>NC_056737.1:1929068399-1929070899 GCF_019279795.1 Protopterus annectens | reverse complement strand
CTGGGATGGATCCAAAGTCTGCAAATTCCTATGTCTTTATTTATGAGGTCCATTATGATCCTCTCCATGGCTTTGCAGATAAGGCTTGTCAAGCTAATGGGCCGGTAATTTCCAGGGTCGGTGGAGGCACCGCCTTTGTGAAGTGGGACCACAGTTGCAGTGCGCCACCCCTGGGTAATGATCCAGAGGTAAGACTATGATTAAACAGCTGTCCTAGCTGTGGGTTTAATTCCTCGCTGAGTTCGTGGAGCACACAGCCGGGACACCATCAGGTCCCATGGATGCTGTGTTTTTGCTTTGGAGAGAGCAGTTCTCACTTGGGCGCTGGAGATGTTTGGGGGCTGCAATCGCTTGGTATAGATATCTCCTTTGGGGAGGGGAGAAGTTTGCACTGAACCTGTCAGCCAGTATGTTGGCAATGTCTGTAGGATCAGTAATCTTCACATCATTTTGAACTAGTTCTGAGCATATCTGGGAGTTTCTCCCAGGTTTCTAACATAGCTAAAGAAGGCCTTATGATTGTCTTTTGAGTCTTTAGCTATTTTTCTCTCAAAATTTGCTTTGGATGATTTTATGAGAGCTCTTAGTTTTTACTTATAGTGATCAAGGGTGTCTTACCTTTTAAGGATTTTGCTCTATCTTGTAGTAGCTTCCTCCTTTTGTTGTAGAGTTTGTTTATGGCTGGGGTCCACCAGAGTGGACGCTTGCCTTTGGTACAAAGAGTCTTTGTTTTGTTTGGGATTGCCTTATCCATGCAGCCCTGCAGGTGCTGGTAGAAGGCATTTGTAAGTGATTCAGCGGCTTGAGTACTGTTTTCCGTCGGCTCGGGGCCTTAAAGGAGACCACACTAGTCTTTAGAAGTGTGAAGTCGGCTTCGAGAAGTTCTTTACTGTGGTCTTTTTATTTCAGGTGGGGTGGGATGAGGACCTCCAGCGAGATTAGTTTGTGATCTGATCTCACCAGTGAGGGTATACTTCCGTGTTGAACATTGTGCTCCCATGTTCGTGATGATGAGATCAAGTATGTTTTCTCCTCTTGTGGGATGGTGACTAGTTGTTCCATGGCATTTGAGTTTATGAATTCCAGGAACTTTTGGGCTAGGGTGTTTGGGCTTGAGTAGTGTTCCCAGTCTATATTAGGGTAATTGAAGTCACCTAGTATGATGGTGTTTGGTGATACATTTATCCCTCTAGTGTTTTCAGGAAGGCCATGTGAGGTTCCTGAGTTTGTGAGGGTGGCCTGTAACATGCTACAATTTGCAGAGCAGTCTTGCCTATGGTTAATTGCACCTGGATGGTCTCCGATGCATCGTGCGTTGCCACCAGTCTTGAGGTGTGGGTGTCTTTGATGAATATGGATACCCTCCTTTCTTGGTATTGTCCGGATTTTGGGGCCGGAACGCATGATAAGAGGTAAAACCTGATAGTGCTGGGGTGCTCTCAGGAGCCTTGAACCAGGTTTCTGTCACTGCACAGACATCGATGTTCTCCATACTGAGAAGGGCCTCGAAAGGTGCATTTTGAGATTTAGACTTCTGGCATTGAGCAGCATTACCCTTAGTTTTTTTTCCTTTTTGTGTTCTAGGGTGGTAGGTTTAGAATTTGAGCCTTGCCTAAAAAGGCACTATGGGGTGGCAAGAGCCTTGCCAATATCCGAATCCCAGGGTGACAGGTGCAAGCCGCCCCTTGCAGCAGCGTGGCTTGTCCAGCATGTCATCCCAGGCAGACAGACATTGATCCCCTTTGAATGACACCAGAGTTTAAGCCAATTGTTAAAGCTGATCATCTTATCTCTGTATTGTGGCATCATTCTTGGTGAAGGTAGGATACTGCTCAAGGTCAGGGTCATACCTGCCTGGGCTACATAATCAGAGAGCTCCTCAATGTCTCTTTTCATGTAGTCCAAGGAGGTACGCCTCAGGTCGCTTACACCAGCGTGACAATGACTGAGTCATATTTGTACCTGCTGTTGAGAGACCTGAGTGCTTGGCTATGTGGCGGATTCTAGCGCCCGACAGGCAGCTTACTGTGACCTTCTCCTTACTCAGTCTGGTGAGCGGACGCCAGTGTGTCTGACTATGGAGTCACCAATGACTAGTGTGTCTGGCATTGTGTTTGGCCTTAAGGGCTGTGACTGTTTGACACTCTGACTGTGAGGTCTATGTGTTGCAGGTGTTGTGTTCTGAGGTGGTGGTTGTTTGGGTGTCTGCTTTGGTGGCCTCTGCTGTTTTGGTAGATTTTTGATCAGAGCCGAAAGTATGTCTTTGTGTGTTTATGTGTATGATTTGAGGTTGTGATGGTACTATGTGAGACTGGGTCTATAGTGTGTGTGGTAACCTTCTCCTCCTGACTGGTCTTGCCAGTCCTATGTTGAGAGAGCTCAGCCTCCAGTTTGGCCGTGATAGTTGCATCTCTCGCATGTATTTGTGTTTTGTGGGAGGAGGAGAGGGTTGTTCAGGTACATGAGGCAATTGTAACATTGCCTCAATATTCCCAGGTTC
>NC_056737.1:1929043399-1929063399 GCF_019279795.1 Protopterus annectens | reverse complement strand
CACAAGGAGGACAGTCTTCCCTATGCAATGTTTTAGGGGTCTTTGGCAGCTAGCTCAAATGGGGGTAGTGTGAGCTTTTCTAAAACAAAGTTTAGGTCCCATGGAGGGGGGAATGAAGTACCCCCTTAAGGAACAGCTTTGCAGGTAGTCTGGAAGCTAAGGGGGGAGCCAAAGAAAGACATGCAGAAATGGCAGACAAATGGGTCTTAATGGATGGGAATGCTGACCTTGTCTGCAGTTGTTCACACAGGTAAGACAGTAGAGGAGTCTCACTTTGCAACGGGCCCAACTACCTTTGAGACACCATAAGTTGAATCTTTTCCACTTTGATAGATAAGATTTCCTGATATTTTGCTGCCTGGCCTCCAGCAGGACAGTGAGCACATCCTCACTGTAAAGGTATCTGAAAGGGATCAGAATCCCATCACCCACAGATTAAGGTGAATCCACTGTGGGTGGATTTGAGTTCCCTTGTGCTGTGTGAGAAGGTCCACTCTGAGGGGTAACTTGTGGTGACTGCCCTTGGATAATTGTAAGGGTAGGGGGAACCAATGCTGTCTTGGCCAATAGGGAGTCACCAGCAAGATTTTCGGTCTGTCCTGTTGGATCTTCAGCAGGACCTTTTGAACAATGGGTAAGAGGGAATGCATAAAGAAACATCCCCTTCCAGGAAATTGAAAAGGCATCTGTTGCCATAGCCTGTGGTTCCAGTAGTCTGGTGCAGAAGGAGGGAAGTTGCCTGTTGATGGAGGAGGCAAACAGGTCTATTTGAGGTGTATCCCATCGGTGGACCAGGTCCAGGAAGACATCCCTGTGTAGCATCCATTCATGTGCCTTCATCATGGATCTGCTGAGGAAGTCTGCCTGAGAATTCTGTTGGGAGGGTATGTATACCGCCTGTAAGGTCACTCCTGGGAGGTGGCTAGTTCTCACACTAGGACAGCTAGTCTGCAAAGTAAATAAGATTTGGTCCCCTTGTTGTTGAGAAACCACAGCACTGTGGTATTGTCTGTAAAAGCTTTAGGGGTCCTGGTTAAAGTTTGGTTTGAAAGCCCAAGGCCAGTAATACTGCCCTCACTCGGATATTGATGTGCTCTTCCTGTGTGGTACTGGCTACTCTCCTCTACTTTCAGGTGTCCCAAAGTTGCTCCCCAGCCAAAGTCTAAGGCATCTGTGTACATGGTCTACTTTGGTTGAGGTTAGAGGAAGACCCAGGTTGAGGTTCACCTGATTCAACCACCAATGTATCATGTTTGAGGCAGGGAAGGAGGGCACCTGTACTTGAGTGGGTGGGAATGCTGCATCCAAACTGACCTGAGGTACCACTGCAGTTTCATATGGAGTCTTGCTAAAGGTAGCATGGGTATAGTGGACAACACATAGCCCAGGAGCCTGAGGTACTGCCCGCGGTCATTTCATTGGTGTGAAGAATCAAAAGTAAGTAATGTGTCAAGCTTTCCACCTTTGAGGTGGGAGGTAGGCTTTATGATGTCTGTTTGGATCCTGCATTCCAAGAAGACTATGTCTTGTGTAGGTTCCAGTTGGGATTTGGAGAAATTGATCTGAAACCCCAGGGACTGTAGGAGTGCAATGGTAACTTGTAAGTGTTGCAGGAGGGCTTGTTTGCAGTCTGCCTGAATGTGCAGGTCATATAATAAGGGAATACCTGGACTCCTTTTGTCCTGTGGAAGGCAATAACTGGTGCCAGGCATTTGTTGAAGACTCTGGGTGCAGTGTAATGCCCAAAGGGCAAGGCAGAGAATTGAAAGTGAGAAGCCCACACAGGGAACTTCAGGTATTTCCTGAAAGTGGGCCTTATAGGAATGTGAAAGGTAGGCATCCTTGATGTCCAAGGTGGCCATGAACCCTTGAGGGAGGAGGAGCAGAAAGAGTTGGCAAGGTAAGCATCCTGAAGGTTGGTACCTGGAAGGAAGAGGATGAGAAGTGAGATCCAGAATTGGTCTCTGTGGACCGGTCTTTTCTTGGAACCAGGAAAGTCCTGAGTACAGGCCTCTTCCCATTGCAGACAGTGGTGCTGTTTGAATGGTGCCTGAGTCATAAGGTTGTCTGGCACTGGTTGAAAGAGGGGAGTTGTTCTTTTGGGGGCTGTGGAATTCCTTTCTTTTATGGAATGAGCCAGGTCATGAAGTACCCATTTTCTATTATAGAAAGAACCCACTTGTCTGAAGTGATAAGTCTCCACATTTGGAAACAGTGATAGAGATGTAATGAGAGAGGGATAGAGGAGGTGGTGGAGGTTCCAAGATTGGCAGGTAGTCACACACTACCTGCCCTGTCTTGAAAGGGTGGCCTTTGGCTGGTAGATGGGTGGCTCTGGTAGGAGTGGGTTGCTTCCTGGATGTTTTCCTAGGCCTAGTAGAGGTAGCAGGCTGTGAGAGTTTTCTGATAAATTGTGTTTTGCATGGATAATTCCTCTGGAAATTTGGTATAGGGGAAACCAGTAAATGTTTTAAATCTTGAATCTCTTTCCCTTTTTGTTGCAAGGTCTTGAATAAGTCTGCCACTTTTGCTCCAAACAGGGCTGCATTGTCCAAAGGAGCATCTACCAGTTTAGCTCTAAAATCATCTGGAAGAGGCTGAGATGTAGCCATGAATATCTTCTTAAGGCAGATGATGTTGCTGACCTGGCTGAAGCCCTCAGCAGCATCATAGCTGCACTTGATAGAGTGCCTGGTAACTTGAAAAGTCAGGGGAAATAAGGAACACAGTTAAGCTTTGGCTGCTGAGTTTGGGAGTCAGACAATTTTTGGAAATTTTTCCAAAAGGGATAAGGCATATTTAGCCATGTGTGTCAGATAATTAGTTGCTCTGAAGGCCAGAGAAGCAGAAGTGTATATTTTCTTACCCAAAACGCCTACGGTTTTGCTGTCCTTGTCAGCAGGAGGAGGGTAGTAGAAGGAGTAGTTTCAAAGCCTTGTAGAAATGGAAATTGTGGCTGGTCTGCAGCTAAGCACTTTATTTTGAATTTTGCAGTCGCAGGGACTTTATAAAACCCATCAGGTCTGTGTGGGGCAGGGGGTTGAGAGTCTGGGTTCAAAGATGCTGCTGAGTAGGCATCCAGAAAAGCAGGAAGATTGTGAGGAACAGCAGTAGGTTGGGAATCCATCTGGATGAGGTCATAATACCTTTTTCTGTACCCATCATTTCTGATGATTCCCACCTTAAAGTTACCATTTTAGCCACAGTTTCCCCAAAGGTTAGAGCTCTCCTGGGAGTTTGGATCAACAGATTCCTCTTCTGGGGAACCACATCCAGGGGGAAGGCAACTGGGAGGCATATGAGGGGGATTCTTCAGAAGAAGAATCAGAGTAACCTTCCTCTTCCATCTGAAAGGGATCTGATGTCTGAGGCCTGGGGATCAAGATTGGAGTGAGAAATTGTGAAGTCCCAGGTGTAGTAGGCCATAAAGACATTAAACAGGCTTTGACCGAAAACCTGCCAATCTGAGTACTTCGAGCGATGGCCTAGCAGGCATCGGATGACCAAAGGCAGGTTTTCGGCGCCAGAAAATGATGTCCAAAAGCCTCCATGGATGTGCCTCCACACAGGGTTGTGCGATTTCCATACAGGTACCTGCTGTATCTGAGGTAGCGGAGCCCCAGCATTCAACCAGGCCAACGCCCACAGGCTGAGAGAGTCGGAAGGAGAAGGCAGAGCAGCAATAGCAGGCCTGACGGGTTTGGCCTTCTTTTTGGCGGTTCGGTAGGCAAATCAGTGGAACTCTCCATACCTAACGTTAACTGTTTCACACGCTGGTTTTCTAAATATATGTTGCTTACGGAGTCGGGCTATGTAGGAAGTGAAAGACATTTGCCTTATTTCATGTCATTACTGTTTGGAAGGACACTGAAGGAGAAGAAGAGGAAGGAAAAAGATAACTGCAAGGAAAACAATTTATTTTCTTAATAGTATTTCTATAAAATGTTTCACAATATTAGTTGCATGTTCTAGTAAAGCATTCTTAGTTGTTTTATATGTGATAAAACACTACAAATGCCTTTTTCCTCTTTCTTTTTCTTTCTTTTTAGCATCAAGAAATGTAGGCATTACAATGAAAAAAAGAAAACAGGCTAGACAAAGGAGAGTTAATAAATTGTAATATTGGGTTGTTGAGGTGGGGGAAGGTGCAAAAAGTACACAGATGATAATATATGAAGAGCTGATATGTTTTCTCTTCCTTTTGCATAACTGAATGTCTGGTTTCAGAATCTTGGCTTAATTTAAAACAAGTTTTAAGAAACAACAAGCAAATAAGTGAACAATGAATATAATGAAAAGCTTTATTCAGCAATAAATGTTTCCAGCTTGTCTTAGAAGCCTGCAGCAGAGGACTACATTTCTCTCATGTTTCTATGCAGACATGTTGATAACAGGTTAATAAAAGCCAAAATACTGGTTTCTTCAAGTGTACAAGTTAATGTTTTCTGAAAGCATGTGTTGTTTTCAATGGGTCTATGTCACATAACTGAATGGCCACACTGTTGAATGTTATAATCTCATCGACAATGCAGGCCATCGAACTGTTCCTGACTCAGACTGCATTACAGTAGGGACTCAGAAATTTGCCCTTTTCCCCACTGTAGCATGATCTCAGATTTGGTATATATAATTTAAGAAGGCGTGTGTGTATATGTGTGTGGGGGGTTTGATGGACTGCATCGCCGATAAGATGACATTTGACAATGTGGCCATTCGACTATTTGACACAGACCCATTTTTCACATCTGGGAGGAGAATAAAGATAAACAAAGAGACAACACCTGAGTTTTAGGTTAATTAAGGCCTGTGTTTTCAGTTTTTTTTTTTTTTGAGGGTTTTCATTTAAAACAAAAATCTTTGCAAACGTTACATGTTGATAAGAAAAACATATAAAAGATTAACCTGCCAAACATTAGTGGGTATGTATCGCAAAAAGTGGAGAGAGACTTAAAAAGCTGTCATGTAATAGGTGGGAAGAATGAGATGGTGAAATTGTATTACAATATGAAAATGTGCTACTTGTTTTTCCAGACTTCTGTAACATATATTTTTACTTCAAATTTCACTATGAATAGACTTGTATGTATGTGAGGTGTTCTGTGGGTTGTTGATGACTGGGATTACTAAACATGGTAGGCATCTGAGTTTAGAAAATGCAAGTTAGTTCTATTAGCTAGTTTACTCACTTTATAAAATTAAAAGAACAGGCTTTAAGATTCATCCTAAGTATGGCATTCTGTAATACACTATTCTGGTATTGTTCAGATGGAAACTAGAGTCCCAGAGTTTATATTTTCAATGACAAGCTTAAAGCTTTTCAGCAGCAATCCAGGGTCTGAGGAACAATGTTTGGAATTAGTCTCTGATGTGTTAATTAGTCTCTGATGGGCTAAGTAATCAAATTACAGCAAGTTTGCTCTGGACGCTTATGTTGAGAGGTTTATTTATTTACCTTTGGTTACTGGGGTCACTGATCATAGCATGACTAACTGCAGGAGCAGCTCATGTTACATTTGAAAATAGTAGCAGCAAAATGTAACAACTGCAGCCAATATAAACTAGTCACAAAAAGATGAAGATACTGTGTAGAAACCTTGTACCATGATGAGGTATACATTTGATGAGCTGAAAAGTAGAATAAGAGGATCAACAAGAAAAGAATTTAAAGCAAGTTTAACTTTGGAAATTGTACACTAACAAAAAGGTCAGCCACTCTAAATAATTTTTGTTCCTTAACCATATCTCATATTCTTTTATTTCTACCCAATTTTAAACACTCACATTCGTTGCATCCCACTCACTGGCTATAACGCCTGGAGTACTTCTATCTTCCCTAATAACTCCTAGATACTTTCCACTATCCATTCCTTAAATTCTCTTTAACAGGTAGGTGGGAAAGTGCCAGGGCCTCATGTTTACTTCATTACCCTACATTTTTATTTTAGTTATTAAGGGGCACAGCATGAAATAGTTGTTGATGCTTAGCAAAACTTTAAATTAAATGCTTATGTTCCTATGGAATATAATTTCTGCCTAGCCTAGTTGCACCAGTGTTTTGTACCTTGGGGAATAATATGTAAATTTCTCTGAACTCCTACTTCTGTATTCACAACTTCCAGACCAACTATTTTATAAATTTATTTTAGAAATGTACCTTTTATTATATTTTCCCTTCCAAGCCTCCGCTACATCCTCACTGTGATAAAACAAATTCCATTCCCCATCTATAAGGCACATACTCACTGAAATCTGATTATTTCTTCCAGAATTTTCTTGCTCCACTGTAGCAGTTTTACGGAATATAAATGCATGTCATTGAATCCTGCTTGCCAGAAGCCCTTTAGTACTACAAAGCTATTATTATTATTACCTTTGTTTTTCCTCTGAGAAACAGTAACTGGTCTGTTTCAAAGTTCTGTCTCCTTCCACACCATCCCCATACATCCCCTCGCTGCTGATAGGCCACCACCATCAGATAAATAGCAGACAGCAAAAGTAATTTCAGGATTTTCTTACCATAAGAAAAATAGGAAGCAACCTCATCCTGCACTTCTAATCAGATAAAAACACAAAAGCATTTTATATTCCAAAACAATTATGTACAAGAAAGAAAAGAAGGATGGTGGGTGCAACCCCAGCATTGTGGAATTCAAACATCTTCTGTTATGGTTAGTTCTTACCTGTACTATGTATGTTCACCATTCCCACCGCCATAGTAGCCTTTGGCTATTTGGGTTGATTACTAAACTAACTTGGGAAGAGAATGGCCCTTGCAAAGCTAGCTGTAGACCTGAAAAATGAATGTTTATAATGGTTTGTAAATATAAGTACAGAGGACCAAGTAGCTGACTCTAGAATGCTGCTAGAGTCTACCCCTTTCCAGTATATGCAATCATATGCCCTGATAGTACCTGGAACTTATTTTCCATGGTGGGAACAACAAAAAGCAATAGAAACATTTTTTTTTTCAACACAGGTGGTCCTTTCTCATTTCCATCATAAGAAATAAATAACTGATCAGCTTTTTAAGTACTTAGCTTTGTCAAGACAGTACCTCAGCCAAAATAAAAAAAGACAGTATCTGAGCTGTCAAAGTACATCTAGAGTATGTATAAATTTTTCTCCCTGATTTTGAGGTTCTGAGAACACAGGACACTGATAGCTTGATTCAAGGTAAACTCTGAGACTACTTTGGGCATTAATGATTAATTTGTTCTTAAAGTAACACTATCTTTACGGAACACCAGATAGGGTTCACCCACCATGAGAGCTAACAACTTTGATATTCTCCTTGCAGATGTCAGGAGCAAGAAGAACGGTTTTCCATGTATCAAACTGTAAATGTGCCACATGAGCAAGTTCATATGCAGACCTGGTAAGTTTTACAGCACAAAGTTAAGGTTCTACAGAAGCAACCTTCACCTCTCAGTGGCCTCGTGGTAAAAACCTTCCAAGAATTATTTAACTTGAAACAAAGAGGACAGGTGTCATGGGAAGACATGCTGAAATGGCTGCAAGATGAACCCTGGGTATATCAAACAACCCTGGTCTTGTATAAGTAGATCTAATGTATGAGGATTTTTTGGGGTAAACAAGAAACATGTTTATTAAATTATCACATATGACATAGAGTATCATACATTTATATAAATGAAACAAACTATATTGACATTTTTAGTTGCAAACATTAAAGATCACTTATAATCTATCCAGTCATTGCCAGGCAACACAAAACTCATTCAAATCCTGCCTTGTTATACACCTCATTCTCCTCCAAAAACGTTATTCTGCATGTACTGTTCCACACCCCTGCTCCTACCCTTTTGGATCCCACTTCCAGTTGTTTTATCTCTGTTACTGCATTCACTATTTCTAGTACAGTTGGTTTAGACTTAGATTTCATTATCTAGTAACTTGTTTTGGCAGCCGCCATAATTAGACTCAGCAAGGCTTTCATGTCTAGTTAATTCTGATACTGTATTACAGCTCAAAAATAATTTCTTAGTTATACCAATTTGCACATCCAGTATTTCTACAGAGTAGTCTGCAGGGAAGTTTAAAGTCTGCCAACTCATTACACTCCCAGAAAATATGTTCCCAATTACCTCTTTCTTCTACATCACATATCCAACATTTGCTATCTACCCGAGGAAAAAATCTTTGGAGTCTACTTGGGATATAAAATGCCTATGTAAATAACTCCCTACAAAGATCCTTAATCTCTTGTTGCATATTTGGGAGACTATAGACATGTGTGTGTGTGGTGTGTAGTGTGTGGTGTGTGTAGTGTGTAGTGTGTGTAAAGTGTATATATATATATATATATATATATATATATATATATATATAGATATATATATATATATATATATATATATATATATATATATATATTTACTATCAAAATGTTGACCTGGAAAAAACAGAAACCCCATCCGTAACATTGAAGAAAACAGCAAAAGTCATAATATATAGTAGTTCACACGTCGGAATCAGCTGAACAAATTATGCAGTTTCTGCATTGTTCACTTAAATGAGCACGTGATGTCTGTATAGAGGTCAAGTAATTGAAACACCCACCCCTAAATCACATTTTCACTCCCCATGCCCCTCAACTATATATTCCAACCCCGAGATGGCACTACCAGTAAGGAAAGGGTGAATGTCCCAATCTGCACTGTACTGCAATCTCTGTACATTAACTGCCTTTGTTCATATCAGCGAATGCATAGTAGCATTCACTGATGTGAACCTTGGTCATGTAATGCTCGAGAACATGGGAATTGAACACCCAACCATTCAATTTCCCATCTGCAGAGTATGTCTGTTCACCATTTTGATAGTAAATTACTATATATATATATATATATATATATATATATATATATATATATATATATATATATATATATATATATATATATATATATATATATATATATATATACACACATACATATATACACATATATATATATATATATATATATATATACATATATACACACACACACACACACACATACACACATATATATATATATATATATATATATATATATATATATGTATATATATATATATATATATATATATATATATATATATATATATGGGAACTATTGTCCTAATAGCCTGATTAGCCATATCTGCAAAGCCATGGAGCAAATCATCATATATATATATATATATATATATATATATATATATATACACATATATATATATATACACACATATATATATATATATATATATATATATATATATATATATACACATATATACATACACACACCTACATATAATATACATACACACACACAAAGTTCTGTGTGGAGTATACATGTCATTCCCTGTGTGTGTGTGTTTTCTTCCATTGCTCCGGTTTCCTCCCACATTCTAAAGACATGCAATAGGTGGGATTGGACACAATACATTGCCCATTGGTGTAAGTATATGTTCATGCGTGTGCAGCAGCAGTTAGTAAGATGTTACGTCAGTATGAAACATGCAAACCCCACAGATTAGTTTGTGATGTTTTCCCTATAGAGTGGGTGCCCTTTTTATTCAGTTGTTTATCAAGTAAGATGCAATACTCACAACTGCTTCTTTTTAGGGATGATCACAGAACGACAACATGGCTAAGCAGAATAAAGAGGTGTTTGGACTCAAACTCATATGCAGGTTGTTGGTTTACCATGGTAATGATGCAGTTAACTGCTCTTCCTGAAGTCACATGAAGTGAAATTACTGTTTCTGCATCACCAATAGGTATAAATAGGGGAAGGCATTCTGCAGACATCAAGAAAGATTCTATGCCTGAATTTGTAGCAACAATTAATGTTATAAACATTAATATGAACAAAATAATCAAGTATAGTTGTAATGAAAAGCATTTTTGGAAACATGTAGAAGGTGTATGTCACTGGTACATTTTGCAGACTACATCTTTTTTGCATCACATCTCTGCAAACATTTCTAATGGCTCTTTAGGTTATTACATATGTGTGGTTTTGTTGCCCTTTAGAATTTGGCAGTGTTGGTGTGGCCGCCTTCTGTGGTAATCCCTTCCCCATGTAAAAAGCAAGTGGTATCCTCATTTTTTGTTTGGATTGGTTTCTTTTACTTTTGAAAGTCTTGCTCATGAGGATACATGAGCTCCTTCACAGGTTTAAGGCAAGATACGACTATAGCCCAATGACAATCCCTGGAAGAAGCAGATGCATTTGCTTGTTGTCTTTTTTATGTATATGGAGCTCTGCTGCTTGCAAGCCATCACCTCCCTGCAATTTACTGGCCCATTCATTCCTCATGGGATGAGAACTGTTCATAGCCCATTCATTCCCGTTTGAGGTGACAGTTGTCATCCTTGTAACCATTAGAGCATTTTTTTTTATTTAAGCGGTTTAGCCCTACCCACTGGTGGTCACAGGGGCTTCTGCTTCACCACAGAGGGACAGCCTATGCCCCTAATATGGAGTGGTACCCCTTACTGAAATGCACACACAACGGCTGCTGTATCTGCTTGGGAAGATGCACACCCATGTACCTCACTTCAGGCTCTGTTCATGGTAGAGCAGACTACACTACTCTGTTAGAGTCCCAGGTCATCAAAGGGGTGAACCACCACAGCCCACCCTCAAGTGGTAAGTCATGCCTCTCTCACCTGCCCCTGCTTGGCTCTTCCAGCTTCCAGGATCTCTAATCTAATCTAATCCATCTCAGGTTGTCTGGGTTGCATTCAGGGCTTTATCCCTCTGCACCACAGAGACAAGATCTGCCTGCTTTTATGGACTTTTGACCAATTCACTGAAAGACATTTCCTAGCATTGCATGTCTGCCCAGACGTGAACCTGTCTACATATACATTCCCTCCAGTACAGCTCTTTTGAGCATGAACTTTTAAATCCCAATAGGTATGGCTTGCCTATACAAAAAATGAAGTTATCACCTTACAGCTTAAACATATTCATATCTCTGGAACCATAAGTGTTACTAGAAAACTCTAAATGGCAAACTATTCATAAAAAGTAATCTTTACATTAGTGGCATTCATTCACTTTGATGCTTTAAATCGGATTTTATAAGCCAAAACAAAGGCAGTGAATAATAAAAACAGCTTATGATATCTTAGTAACCATTCAAGCAAGTGACATACTGCCAGCAGAACGTTCTTCATATAACTGTGAGCTTTCATATGAGGCTATGCAGTTCTGTCTGTGTTACCTGAATGTTAAGATATTAAGAGAAATATGAAAACTACTACAATACAAATAAATAGTATACAAATAGTATTCAATTCCTCTTTAGCTGCATCAGACAGAGGTCAAATATCAATACAATTGTGTTTGCCATCATCTGTGCTGAAATCTTCTGATATCTTGTATGTAGTATAGTTTTGGAAAGAAAAATAGTGTAAAATCTTACCATAACCATAGAGGTCCTTCTCTTCCATGGTGCAGTATTCTGTTTTCTCCTTTTGCTACATGAATGTCCGGCCAGTATAGAAAAGATTTCAGTCACTGTATGGTGCGTGGGACATCTGACATGGCTAGAAGAGCATGGGGCATAAAAGTGATGTCTACACACAACAGATCTCAGAACTGAGCGCCCCAGTCAGAACCAGTTCTTATAAGGGTAATACCAGTCCTATGCCATCCAAAAAGGGATCTGCCATTTAACAAAAGGGGTAGGTGGGTGGAATATAACACTGCAACATGGAAGAGAAGGACATCTATGGTTATGGTAAGATTTTACACAACTTTTCTATGTCCTTCTAATCACATGTTGCAGTATTTTGTACATATGGGTGAGTGCCAAAGCTCACTGTGAAGAAGGGGGAGGTGGCCAAGTAAAATTCTCCAGGAATCCATGGAGGATAGCCCTGGCCATAGAAATGTGGTCTAATTTGTAATGTTTGGTGAAGGTATGCACAGAAGACCAAGTGGCTGCTTTCAAGTAGTGTGGAAGTGTCCAAACCCCTGAAGAAAGCCCCAGAAGAGGAAATTGCCTTGGTGGAATGTGCTTTGACAGTACCTTGCAGGGATTAACCGTGCTGTTTGTAGCAAAAGGTAATAGCTTTGGAAATCTACGTTGAAATTGTTCGTTTAGATACTGCTTTTCCTAGGGACCTGGGGTAGAAGGAGATAAACTTGGTCAGCCTGTCTGATGAACCTGGTTTTGTGCAGACAGAATCTGAGTTGTCTGTGTACATCCAGGGAATGAAATACTCTTTCACTGTCTCCCTGTGAATTATGGAAGAAAGTGGGTAGGTGGAGGGCTTGGTTTAAAGAAAGGTTATTAACCACCTTGGGCATGAAGGATGAGTTAGTTCTAAGAGTTACCCTGTCTATGTGGAATACGAGGAAGGGTGGAATAGCCATGAGGGCTTGCAACTCCGACACTCTTCTAGCTAAGGTCAAGGCCACAAGGAGGACAGTCTTCCCTATGCAATGTTTTAGGGGTCTTTGGCAGCTAGCTCAAATGGGGGTAGTGTGAGCTTTTCTAAAACAAAGTTTAGGTCCCATGGAGGGGGGAATGAAGTACCCCCTTAAGGAACAGCTTTGCAGGTAGTCTGGAAGCTAAGGGGGGAGCCAAAGAAAGACATGCAGAAATGGCAGACAAATGGGTCTTAATGGATGGGAATGCTGACCTTGTCTGCAGTTGTTCACACAGGTAAGACAGTAGAGGAGTCTCACTTTGCAACGGGCCCAACTACCTTTTGAGACACCATAAGTTGAATCTTTTCCACTTTGATAGATAAGATTTCCTGATATTTTGCTGCCTGGCCTCCAGCAGGACAGTGAGCACATCCTCACTGTAAAGGTATCTGAAAGGGATCAGAATCCCATCACCCACAGATTAAGGTGAATCCACTGTGGGTGGATTTGAGTTCCCTTGTGCTGTGTGAGAAGGTCCACTCTGAGGGGTAACTTGTGGTGACTGCCCTTGGATAATTGTAAGGGTAGGGGGAACCAATGCTGTCTTGGCCAATAGGGAGTCACCAGCAAGATTTTCGGTCTGTCCTGTTGGATCTTCAGCAGGACCTTTTGAACAATGGGTAAGAGGGAATGCATAAAGAAACATCCCCTTCCAGGAAATTGAAAAGGCATCTGTTGCCATAGCCTGTGGTTCCAGTAGTCTGGTGCAGAAGGAGGGAAGTTGCCTGTTGATGGAGGAGGCAAACAGGTCTATTTGAGGTGTATCCCATCGGTGGACCAGGTCCAGGAAGACATCCCTGTGTAGCATCCATTCATGTGCCTTCATCATGGATCTGCTGAGGAAGTCTGCCTGAGAATTCTGTTGGGAGGGTATGTATACCGCCTGTAAGGTCACTCCCTGGGAGGTGGCTAGTTCTCACACTAGGACAGCTAGTCTGCAAAGTAAATAAGATTTGGTCCCCCCTTGCTTGTTGAGAAACCACAGCACTGTGGTATTGTCTGTAAAAAGCTTTAGGGGTCCTGGTTAAAGTTTGGTTTGGAAAGCCCGCAAGGCCAGTAATACTGCCCTCACTTCTCGGATATTGATGTGCTCTTTCCTGTGTGGTACTGGCTACTCTCCCTCTACTTTCAGGTGTCCCAAAGTTGCTCCCCAGCCAAAGTCTAAGGCATCTGTGTACATGGTCTACTTTGGTTGAGGTTAGAGGGGAAGACCCAGGTTGAGGTTCACCTGATTCAACCACCAATGTATCATGTTTGAGGCAGGGAAGGAGGGGTACCCTGTACTTGAGTGGGTGGGAATGCTGCATCCAAACTGACCTGAGGTACCACTGCAGTTTCCTCATATGGAGTCTTGCTAAAGGTAGCATGGGTATAGTGGACAACACATAGCCCAGGAGCCTGAGGTACTGCCCTGCGGTCATTTCATTGGTGTGAAGAATCAAAAGTAAGTAATGTGTCAAGCTTTCCACCTTTTGAGGTGGGAGGTAGGCTTTTATGATGTCTGTTTGGATCCTGCATTCCAAGAAGACTATGTCTTGTGTAGGTTCCAGTTGGGATTTGGAGAAATTGATCTGAAACCCCAGGGACTGTAGGAGTGCAATGGTAACTTGTAAGTGTTGCAGGAGGGCTTGTTTGCAGTCTGCCTGAATGAGCAGGTCATACAAATAAGGGAATACCTGGACTCCTTTTGTCCTGTGGAAGGCAATAACTGGTGCCAGGCATTTGTTGAAGACTCTGGGTGCAGTGTAATGCCCAAAGGGCAAGGCAGAGAATTGAAAGTGAGAAGCCCACACAGGGAACTTCAGGTATTTCCTGAAAGTGGGCCTTATAGGAATGTGAAAGGTAGGCATCCTTGATGTCCAAGGTGGCCATGAACCCTTGAGGGAGGAGGAGCAGAAAGAGTTGGCAAGGTAAGCATCCTGAAGGTTGGTACCTGAAGGAAGAGGATGAGAAGTGAGATCCAGAATTGGTCTCTGTGGACCGTCTTTTCTTGGAACCAGGAAAGTCCTGGAGTACAGGCCTCTTCCCATTGCAGACAGTGGTGCTGTTTGAATGGTGCCTTGAGTCATAAGGTTGTCTGGCACTGGTTGAAAGAGGGGGAGTTGTTCTTTTGGGGGCTGTGGAATTCCTTTCTTTTTTATGGAATGAGCCAGGTCATGAAGTACCCATTTTCTATTATAGAAAGAACCCACTTGTCTGAAGTGATAAGTCTCCACATTTGGAAACAGTGATAGAGATGTAATGAGAGAGGGATAGAGGGAGGTGGTGGAGGTTCCAAGATTGGCAGGTAGTCACACACTACCTGCCCTGTCTTGAAAGGGTGGCCTTTGGCTGGTAGATGGGGTGGCTCTGGTAGGAGTGGGTTGCTTCCTGGATGTTTTCCTAGGCCTAGTAGAGGTAGCAGGCTGTGAGAGTTTTCTGATAAATTGTGTTTTGCATGGATAATTCCTCTGGAAATTTGGTATAGGGGAAACCAGTAAATGTTTTAAATCTTGAATCTCTTTCCCTTTTTGTTGCAAGGTCTTGAATAAGTCTGCCACTTTTGCTCCAAACAGGGCTGCATTGTCCAAAGGAGCATCTACCAGTTTAGCTCTAAAATCATCTGGAAGAGGCTGGAGATGTAGCCATGAATATCTTCTTAAGGCAGATGATGTTGCTGACCTGGCTGAAGCCTCAGCAGCATCATAGCTGCACTTGATAGAGTGCCTGGTAACTTGAAAAGTCAGGGGAAATAAGGGAACACAGTTAAGCTTTGGCTGCTGAGTTTGGGGAGTCAGACAATTCTTTGGAAATTTTCTCCAAAAGGGATAAGGCATATTTAGCCATGTGTGTCAGATAATTAGTTGCTCTGAAGGCCAGAGAAGCAGAAGTGTATATTTTCTTACCCAAAACGCTCTACGGTTTTGCTGTCCTTGTCAGCAGGGAGGAGGGTAGTAGAAGGAGTAGTTTCAAAGCCTTGTCAGTAGAAATGGAAATTGTGGCTGGGTCTGCAGCTGGGCACTTTATTTTGAATTTTGCAGTCGCAGGGACTTTATAAAACCTATCAGGTCTGTGTGGGGCAGGGGGTTGAGAGTCTGGGTTCAAAGATGCTGCTGAGTAGGCATCCAGAAAAGCAGGAAGATTGTGAGGAACAGCAGTAGGGGTTGGGGAATCCATCTGGATGAGGTCATAATACCTTTTTCTGTACCTCCATCATTTCTGATGATTCCCACTTAAAGTTACTTCATTTTAGCTACAGTTTCCCCAAAGGTTAGAGCTTCTCCTGGGGAGTTTGGATCAACAGATTCTTCCTCTGGGGAACCATATCCCAGGGGAGAAGGGAGTTGGGAGGCATATGAGAGGGATTCTTCAGAAGAAGAATCAGAGTATTCTTCCTCTTCCATCTGAGAGAGATCTGAGGTCTGAGGCCTGGGGCTCACGACTGGAGGAGAAATTGTGGAAGTCCCAGGTGTAGTAGGCCATAAAGTCATTAAACAGGCTTTGACTGAAAACCTGCCAATCTGGAGTACTTGAGCGATGGCCTAGCAGGCATCGGATGACCAAAGGTGCAGGTTTCCCTTTGGCGTCAGAAAATGATGTCCAAAAAGCCTCCATGGATGTGCCCTCCACACAGGGTTGTGCGACTTCCATACAGGTACCTGCTGTATCTGAGGTAGCGGAGCCCCAGCATTCAACCAGGCCAACGCCCACAGGCTGAGAGTCGGAAGGAGAAGGCAGAGCAGCAATAGCAGGCCTGACGGGCTTGGCCTTCTTTTTTGGCGGTTCGGTAGGCAAATCAGTGGAACTCTCCATACCTAACGTTAACTGTTTCACACGTTGGTTTTCTAAATATATGTTAAGCGCATGGAGTCGGCTATGTAGGGAAGTGAAAGACATTTGCCTTATTTCATGTCATTACTGTTTGGAAGGACACTGAAGGGAGAAGAAGAGGAAGGAAAAAGATAACTGCAAGGAAAACAATTTATTTTCTTAATAGTATTTCTATAAAATGTTTCACAATATTAGTTGCATGTTCTGTAGTAAAGCATTCTTAGTTGTTTTTATATGTGATAAAACACTAAGCAAATGCCTTTTTTCCTCTTTCTTTTTTCTTTTCTTTTAGCATCAAGAAATGTAGGCATTACAATGAAAAAAAGAAAACAGGCTAGACAAAGGAGAGTTAATAAATTGTAATCTTGGGTTGTTGAGGTGGGGGAAGGGGTGCAAAAGTACACAGATGATAATATATGAAGAGCTGATATGTTTTCTCTTCCTTTTGCATAACTGAATGTCTGGTTTCAGAATCTTGGCTTAATTTAAAAACAAGTTTTAAGAAACAACAAGCAAATAAGTGAACAATGAATATAATGAAAAGCTTTATTCAGCAATAAATGTTTCAGCTTGTCTTTAGAAGCCTGCAGCAGAGGACTACATTTCTCTCATGTTTCTATGCAGACATGCTGATAACAGGTTAATAAAAAGCCAAAATACTGGTTTCTTCAAGTGTACAAGTTAATGTTTTCTGAAAGCATGCAAGTTGTTTTCAATGGGTCTATGTCACATAACTGAATGGCCACACTGTTGAATGTTATAATCTCATCGACAATGCAGGCCATCGAACTGTTCTGACTCAGACTGCATTACAGTAGGGATCAGAAATTTTGCCCTTTTCCCCACTGTAGCATGATCTCAGATTTGGTATATATAATTTGCGAGCGTGTGTGTGTATATGTGTGTGGGGGGGTTTGATGGACTGCATCGTCGATAAGATGACATTTGACAATGTGGCCATTCGACTATTTGACACAGACCCATTTTTCACATCTGGGAGGAGAATAAAGATAAACAAAGAGACAACACCTGAGTTTTAGGTTAATTAAGGCCTGTGTTTTCAGTTTTTTTTTTTTTTTTTGAGGGTTTTCATTTAAAACAAAAATCTTGCAAAACGTTACATGTTGATAAGAAAAAAACATATAAAAGATTAACCTGCCAAACATTAGTGGGTGTATGTATCGCAAAAAGTGGAGAGAGACTTCTAAAAAAGCTGTCATATGTAATAGGTGGGAAGAATGAGATGGTGAAAATTGTATTACAATATGAAAATGTGCTACTTGTTTTTCCAGACTTCTGTAACATATATTTTTACTTCAAATTTCACTATGAATAGACTTGTATGTATGTGAGGTGTTCTGCTGGGTTGTTGATGACTGGGATTACTAAACATGGTAGGCATCTGGAGTTTAGAAAATGCAAGTTAGTTCTATTAGCTAGTTTACTCACTTTATAAAATTAAAAGAACAGGCTTTAAGATTCATCCTAAGTATGGCATTCTGTAATACACTATTCTGGTATTGTTCAGATGGAAACTAGAGTCCCAGAGTTTATATTTTCTAATGGATACAAGCTTTTTCAGCAGCAATCTAGGTCTGAGGGAACAATGTTTGGAATTAGTCTCTGATGTGTTAATTAGTCTCTGATGGGCTAAGTAATCAAATTACAGCAAGTTTGCTCTGGACGCTTATGCTGAGAGGTTTATTTATTTACCTTTTGGTTACTGGGGTCACTGATCATAGCATGACCAACTGCAGGAGCAGCTCATGTTACATTTGAAAATAGTAGCAGCAAAAATGTAACAACTGCAGCCAATATAAACTAGTCACAAAAGATGAAGATACTGTGTAGAAACCTTGTACCATGATGAGGTATACATTTGATGAGCTGAAAAGTAGAATAAGAGGATCAACAAGAAAAGAATTTAAAGCAAGTTTAACTTTGGAAATTGTACACTAACAAAAGGTCAGCCACTCTAAATAATTTTTGTTCCTTAACCATATCTCATATTCTTTTATTTCTACCCAATTTTAAACACTCACATTCGTTGCATCCCACTCACTGGCTATAACGCCTGGAGTACTTCTATCTTCCCTAATAACTCCTAGATACTTTCCACTATCCATTCCTTAAATTCCTCTCTTTTTAACAGGTAGGTGGGAAAGTGCCAGGGCCTCATGTTTACTTCATTACCCTACATTTTTATTTTAGTTATTAAGGGGGCACAGTATGAAATAGTTGTTGGATGCTTAGCAAAACTTTAAATTAAATGCTTATGTTCCTATGGAATATAATTTCTGCCTAGCCTAGCCAGTGTTTTGTACCTTGGGGAATAATATGTAAATTCTCTCTGAACTCCTACTTCTGTATTCACAACTTCCAGACCAACTATTTTTATAAATTTATTTAGAAATGTACCCTCTTTTATTATATTTTCCCTTCCAAGCCTCCGCTACATCCTCACTGTGATAAAACAAATTCCATTCCCCATCTATAAGTAATATTACCTACTGAAATCTGATTATTTCTTCCAGAATTTTCTTAAGCTCCACTGTAGCAGTTTTACGTGGAATATAAATGCATGTCATTGAATCCTGCTTCCCTGCCAGAAGCCCTTTAGTACTACAAAGCTATTATTATTATTACCTTTGTTTTTCCTCTTGCGAGAAACAGTAACTGGTCTGCTTCAAAAGTTCTGTCTCCCTTCCACACCATCCCCATACATCCCCCCCGGCTGCTGATAGGCCACCACCTATCAGATAAATAGCAGACAGCAAAAAGTAATTTCAGGATTTTCTTACCATAAGAAAAATAGGAAGCAACCTCATCCTGCACTTCTAATCAGATAAAAACACAAAAGCATTTTATATCTCCCAAAAAACAATTATGTACAAGAAAGAAAAGAAGGATGGTGGGTGCAACTCCTGCAGCATTGTGGAATTCAAACATCTTCTGTTATGGTTAGTTCTTACCTGTACTATGTATGTTCACCATTCCCACCGCCATAGTAGCCTTTGGCTATTTGGGTTGATTACTAAACTAACTTGGGAAGAGAATGGCCCTTGCAAAGCTAGCTGTAGACCTGAAAAATGAATGTTTATAATGGTTTGTAAATATAAGTACAGAGGACCAAGTAGCTGACTCTAGAATGCTGCTAGAGTCTACCCCTTTCCAGTATATGCAATCATATGCCCTGATAGTACCTGGAACTTATTTTCCATGGTGGGAACAACAAAAAGCAATAGAAACATTTTTTTTTTCAACACAGGTGGTCCTTTCTCATTTCCATCATAAGAAATAAATAACTGATCAGCTTTTTAAGTACTTAGCTTTGTCAAGACAGTACCTCAGCCAAAATAAAAAAAGACAGTATCTGAGCTGTCAAAGTACATCTAGAGTATGTATAAATTTTTCTCCCTGATTTTGAGGTTCTGAGTAGAACACAGGGACACTGATAGCTTGATTCAAGGTAAACTCTGAGACTACTTTGGGCATTAATGATTAATTTGTTCTTAAAGTAACACTATCTTTACGGAACACCAGATAGGGTTCACCCACCATGAGAGCTAACAACTTTGATATTCTCCTTGCAGATGTCAGAGCAAGAAGAACGGTTTTCCATGTATCAAACTGTAAATGTGCCACATGAGCAAGTTCATATGCAGACCTGGTAAGTTTTTACAGCACAAAGTTAAGGTTCTTAAGCAGAAGCAACCTTCACTCTCTCAGTGGCCTCGTGTAAAATCC
>NC_056737.1:1928531232-1928730399 GCF_019279795.1 Protopterus annectens | reverse complement strand
CAATTTTTTTTCCCATTTAACAAGAGTTACTTGCTATACACTTGATTCAAGCCAAGCTGAGGTTATATATAGTAAGTGTTATAAGGTTAAGGTTGTCTAAAGTGAGGTGGTAAAGAAAGAAACAGATTAAAGATGCAGGAGGACAAGGGGGATATTAAGACCTGACTTAGTGCATAAATCAGTGACTGAAGAAATGGCTGTGGCTTTCAAAAAAAGTGGAATTTCGTACATTAGGGAGAATGTAGCATTTAGGAAATGTGTAGAATGTAAAGCCCTTTGAGTAGCAGAGACCCAAACTCTGGGGAAAAGTAATGTATGTACAGAAGTAATAGTTTATTTGTAATTTGAAGAACAAAGTCTGCAGATTAGATCTTGAGAATTAATAAAGGTATAACGTATGGTGGAAAGGTCAGTGAAAAAAGTAGTGACAGTTAACCCATCTTAACACTTTTAAAAGGAAAAAAGTGGATAACATTAATCCAGTCAATAGATGTAGATTGGCAGGAGGTTGATGTTAAGCACTTTTAAGAGGAAATTTTATTTGTTCTGTATTATTGATTTCGTAGTCAACCCACTGGATTATCATCCTTTTGTTCAGTGATCTGCTATACAATCGTTACAGGGGAAATCTTGCCTTAGTACAATTCATTAAGACTTGCCAGTATTAGAACTAAAGGATGCCAATAAGGTGTGGGTTAGTAACCTTGAATGAGTGCATGTTGCCAGGATAGGTCTAAGAATATGGGAAATAAAATATTCTTATCTGATATCTGCTAAGTAAAAAAGCTGTTTCCCTTGCCACTGAGCAAAGACACAATGAGTTAAAAAGGGAGAGATTAACTATACAAAGCATCATAAAAAAATCTTTTAGCTTGTTTCTTCACGTTTTGTTTAATTCAAGCTTAACCGTAAAACCCATATACTACAGTAAGCAAGTAAAGGTACTTTTAATTTCAAACTCATCTCTGCTGTTTGTAATTTACTGGATGCATTGCAAGTTACAGTTCTATTACTGCCATTCAGGCACTCCTTATCTGATGTTAGTAACTACTGCTGAGTGATAGACCTCTCCTAAATTCTTGAAGCTTCTTTTAGGATTCATAGGAGTTTTACGGTTATTTTAGTTGGTACCTACCCTCAAGCTGTACTTTTCTTCTCTTGAATAGGGAAAATTAATTTTGTACCAGAGTAAATTTTGAGAGCATCCACCCAGTTGTCCAGGTTTAATGTAAAGGAAGATATTGTATCACATTGCTTAACCTGCAGATGAAGTTTATTCCTGGGAAGAGGGGAGGATGGAATATATTGAATCATGTAGGTCAACCTGCAGAGGAAGTTTATTTCACAGAAAAAAGGAGGCGCTGGGTGATCTCTCCTGATAATGGTTCATGTTTCTGGGTCTAGCATTTGCTGCACTTTTTGACTTGCTGAGGTATAGAGGGGTCAAAGACTATCCGATCTCTAATGGTGTGGTAAGTGAGGCAAAGATAACCCTCAGAGTCTGTAAAATGCAGAGTACAGGGATGGGTTCCAGGCCCTTCCATTAACTAAGGTTCTTAAGACCACAGATCTCTCTTGGTTAGGAACCACTAGTGCTTTTCAAATTTTGTCTGTATGTCAGTGAGGTACAGCCCAAAGAAGCCTTGTGCTCTATGAGTCTGATCAGTGCTGAATATAGGACCTCTGATATGGGTCTCATCAGTGCTGAATATAGGAGAACTGCAGCATCTTTGCATCTAGATTAAATGCCTTTGTCTATTAGTTGTACTAATTAGAAGGATTTCCTGACTATAGTTACTACATGCTAATCAAAGAAGATGAAATTGTCAACTTAACTGGCCAGACTCCTGACTACCTTTCTGTTAAATAAAGGAGTGTTATTAGTTACCCACAACATACAGTGTAAATACTTCCAAAAGAAATTATACGATATTTTTTAGCATTCAGTTTAAGGCCGCTATCCATGCACCAGGTATTAAGGAGGGTAAGCAGTTTCTAAAGGGTATAGGTATCTGAGAAGGGCATTGACAGTTTCACCCAGTTTGCAGTTATCTGCAGTTTTAGGTAACCAGAGGTCTTGGTATCTGTTTTGAGATTAGAGAAGTGGGTGCTGAACAGAAGAGGGCATAGTACAGACCTCTGGGGGACTACTGGTTACCTTAGTACTATTTGAAGAGATACCTGCTACACAGTATGTGTGATTGCTGTCTTTCAGACAATTGGATTTCCATCTTGTTATATAAGGATCAGTGTTTAAGACGGACAGTTTCTTACATTTCCAGCATGAGGATAGGTATTAAGCAGTTTGTCAAGATCATTGAGATAAGCTGTATGAACAGCATGACCACTGTTGTGTTTGTGTAACCCTCTCAGAGAAATATCAAGGTTTGACAGGCGTGATCTCCTCCTGACAAAGCCAAATTGTTGTGGGTCAAGCTTAATGAGATTCTTGATATCATAATTTATGAGATCAGTTGTGATAATATTCCATAACTTTACAAATCAGACTTGTAAGACTGATCGGGCTATAATTTCTGTGGTCTATGGTAGGGACACCCTTGTGGAGGAGTATCACCACAGCAGTGTGCCAGGATTTGGGAACATATCCTGTGGCTGAGTTTTGGTTAAACAATTTAAGGAGAGGTTCAGCGAGAGCGTGCTTGATGTTTTTAATAGGTACTTGGGTATGTTGTCAGGACCAATGGAGGAATTGTTTTTGCACTTTGATAACTCTTAAAGAGCATGTTCCTTGTTGGTGATTTTAGAGGGTTTAAGAGATTCTTGGATGTGTGGATATGTGAGTAGGGGTTTTGGGGGTGAAGTTTGTGGTGAATTTATTTGCGAGTGTATTTGCAGTGTGACTGGTAACTGAGTGGGGGCCCCATTAATGCAGTGTTGAGTGCCTTTTCTTAGTTTTCTAAAATAGCAAAAGAAATACCTGCAGTTAGACTTTGCTTCAAATGCTAACTTTTCATGGGTTGCTTTGTTGGTCCTTCCATTGATATTCAGTTTCTTGATGATATTCTTATACTGCCTGTCCTCTGAGGATTTATAGTCTTACTTTACAGACTAAGGAGTTTTATTTTTCTTGTTATAAAGTTTATTTATGTCTGTTGACCACTGGTGGAGGGGGTTGATTTCTCATTGTATTTGGCACTGCTAAATCTATGCATTAGTCTAGTACTACCAGCATAGTATTGGTGGTGTTGAGTGCAAGGCCACACAATGAATTGCAATCAAGTGAAACAAAACAACCAACTCAAGAACAACTCTGGCAGAGCCCGTGGTGCACAGACATTCAGAAGATTGTAACAGTTAGTTAACCTTCTCTCACAAAAATAACTACTACATTTTCCAAAACATCTGGTTAAGCATCAGTGTTTTTTATGAAAAATGCAGGTTCCAATTTAAATACTCCAAAAACATGTACAGGTGCTCAGACACTCGGAAGATCATAACAATTAACCTGTCACAAAAAATAATACTGCACTTTCCAAGATGGTCTCCAGCACCTGACTAGATAAGCTATTCTTTATGAAGAATGTGGTTTCAGTTTAGTGCTCCAAAAACATTACAGTAGTTTTTTTTTAATTGCAAAAGTAAATACAGTGCAACAAAGTTTTACTTTCCTGGTATAGAAGCAACTTGGAAAAATCATCAGGTGGAAAATGCCATTTTGTAAACACCTTTATTAAATAATGACTTATGATATAGGCAAACATTAACAGAACTGAAAATAAACCATATTACCAGTTTTCCATTTACGTATATTGTACATGACTTATTTTTTCTTTCTCTGTAATTCTACAGTCCAATACTACATGAATTGCTTAATTCTTGCCTTCCCTTAAACCTCACTTCTCCTCCTGAACATTATTTCTATGTAATTTGCTCCTTCCCTTTTCCAAAAGTCCTTCCTCTAGTTTTTCTTCTCTTTTATTATAATCAGTACTTCAAATGTAGCTGGCTTAGACAATTTCAGTTTAATAGTAATTGCTTTTTTGGCAGCCAGCAGAATTAAACTTAATAAGACCTTACTATGTCTAGGCAGTTCAGATCCTGTGTCCCAGCTCAAAAAATCATATCCTTCAATACAGCCATTCGCTCACCTAATATTTTTGACAGAATACTTTGTAGGGTATTTTTAAAATCTGCCATTTCATTACACAGTCAGAACACATGTTCCCAGTTATCTCTTTCTCTCCATCATGCGTCCAACATTTGCTGAATACCCGAGGAAAAATTCTTTGAAGTGTTCTTGGGGTATAAATACCTATGCAGACACTTTCAAGCAAAGCTACTAATCCTACTGAACTTTGTTGCATACTTGGGGGCCATATATATGTCCTTCCATTGTTCTCTTGTAGATTTCTTTTCCAGTCTCTGTTCCCATTTTTTTCTAACCCTCCTTGAATGATTCTTATAGTTGTCTTGCAATATTTTATATGCTCTACAAATTATCTCTTTTTAACAGAAGCTTCTTTTCTCGATTGGGTTAAAAAAAAAAAAAAACTCATTGCCAATCTTTCATTTAAGATTCTTCTAGCCCTTTGTCTTTGCCTGTACTCTATCAATCCCAGTAGAGAAGGCAGCAGAAGTAAGGATGAATACAAAATGTCAAAAAAAAAAAGACCAGAAGTCCTACCCCTGTCACTGTTTTAAGGGGAAGTCCCTCCTTGATGGGTGCATCTGTGCTAGTCTTTTGTACTTTTAGAATATGTCCTGCCACAGAAGGTCCATTTGTGATAGTTTTTCTTATTTTTAGCAGCATGCTGTCCCCCAAATGTGTATTTCTGAGATGCCTGGGCATATTTGGACATGTCCACAGACATGTGAGCGAAAAAATGACATTGGCAGAAGGGGTTGCCCCTACATTATCCATAGTGGTCTGTGCAGTTTATGTTCTTGTGTAGGTGTGCCAGAGGACTGTAGCTCTGAAATCCTTCACCACTAGAGAATAATCTGGTGGACTGTGAAATATAGGAATTGTTAGGTCATTCGAGCATGTCGTGTTGATGGTCCTAATTTTACTACACGTGATGATGAACAGCATCCCTCAGAAGATATTGCAGCCATGTCTGACAAGGTTGAGCCTGAAAGGCTTATTATGATGGACTTGGTAGAAAGTATTCTTATATAGCTTCTACAAGAACTGAAGAGCCAGCACTTTAAACTGAGAGATATGCAAAACTGATGCTCTTTCAAGAGAAGACACCATTGTGTATGTGAACCAGAGGTAAGGCTGTTGGAATGGGGTATTTCCAAAACTGTATTCTCAGTTGCGACCCTGGTAAGCAATTGCTTGGGAACGCTGCTGTATCATGTCATATTTTGACACTGTCAAGGCAATACAGGACACTTTTTAACTCAGTGTAAACAGCTAATATATGCATCTAAAAAGAGCATGAATGCATATATCAGCAATTTAGTGACACTATATGTTTTGTTGTTGAAGAAGCTATCGTATTTGGGGGTCATAAAAAATATTTCAGAAGCTTTGTACAAGTTCGAAGTCCTGCCCCTTATTACATATACCTTTATGATGTGGGAAATTCTGATGAGGAATACTATGGAAGCACCTGAACACTGCTAAGATGGGTAACCTTTTTGTGTCCTATCTTAAAAATAATGAAAAGCAAAAAAATGTAAAACTTTTGAAGGATATGGTATCTGCACAGATTAATGACAACATACTCTAAAAGCTGTACAGTAAAAACCGTTACACTGTGGAAGAAGTGTTGTCTGACCATAAGTGCAAGCTATGATGTGTTGGGAAAGTGTCAAAAATGTTCTGCCCTTAATATTGGAACAGCTAATCCAGAGTACACCGGGCTGTGCAGTGGTAACTTTGATATACAGTTGATATATGTTACATTTTAAGGCAGCAGTCACAAAAAGAAGCCATATGTGTTCTTGACTTTGCAGTGTAGTCTTTAATTACAAGGCATAACAAAGGATGTCTTTTTTGTTGTGAATTTTTAAATGTGTTTTTATTGAAGGAGCCATGTAAAAGTATAGGTTTTGTAAGTGTACCTTTTTGGGGTATGTGTTATAATAAAATGCTACAGCCTTGAAAAAAGTCATGCATTTTTTTATACAGCTGATATGGTTAAGATGAGGGATATGCTAAAAATATAAAAAAATATTATGACCTCCTAGTTTCCAGTAGTTTAGGAGGTGTGCAGTGTGTGTTTGATGCTGCTTCAAGGAAAAGTGGTGAGAATATTGCCCTCAACCAAGTGTCAGAATAGATATAGGCTGCGTACACTATGCACATGCCTATAAGAAAACCTTTTCTAAGAAATGGGGTGGCCATGAGTAGTACTGATGCTCATTGGCAGGCTGATGTTGTGGACAGGTCCAGATTTTTAGAGTACAGTAATAGGTTTCAGTTTATTTTAACATTATCGATGTGCTGTCTAAGTTTGGGCTGTGGTTTTAAAAAATAAACTTGGTAAAAGTTGCAGAAGCTTTTAAAAACTTTTCACTGGGGGATGCAAACCAAACAAACTTATAAAAAGATCAGGGTTGTGAATTTCTTAATGCTGTAATACGTCCAGCATTTTACAACTACTAATGAATTCAAGGCCTGTATTGTAGAAAGATTTAACCACATCATGAAAACAAAAATACGGTGGTATTTTACAACGTTTAGTACATATCAATGTATAGACATACTACTGTCATATGTAGGTGATAAAAGTATGATTATCGTGAATTAAGATGACATTTAATAAGGGGTAAAAAATCAAGATTTACATAACAAATGTGTTGTGTTAGAATGTATAGCTATGCATGTCCCTGTGTACAAGTTAAAAGGTTGCGATACTGATAAAGTAAATAGTACCTTTTATGAACAAGAACTGGTAATAACAAAAGATTAATTTCATCATGTGTATAGAATGGAAAAAATACTTTCTCAAAAAATGAAGAGAAAGGAAAAAAGTGGCTTTAGTAAAATGGCATGGATGGCCCTCAAAGTTTAACAGCTGGATAGAGATTGTAGAGCTAAAAACACGTCAAAGTATAAAATGAGTACACTCCAAAAGTTTGTGACACTTGGGTCTGTGGCATAGTTGAAAAAGCAATGGGTGCAAATGGGTTTTATATTACACTGTCTAGCGATGCATCTTTACAATTGTTCCTCAAAAATAACATTTCTGAATATACTGTAAAATTAGCAAAGCCTATAAATTTAACAGGCTCCTGGGAAGTTGGACAAGTCGAAATACAGTACCACAGAACATGGAATGATGACACACCTGAAGACAGCAAACTTTCTGCTGGTGAGATACCTAAACCTGTGTTTAAACTGAAAATACATGGAGAATGATGTTGATTATGTGGTTGCAGCCATCAATAAGGCCATGCAGCATGCTGGCTTAGCTCTCGGTTTGGAGTACAATGATTGAGAGAAAGAAAAATAAAATATTATAAAAATAATATATATATATAAAAATAAAATATTGTAATGGTGCTGGTCATTTATTTACTATGAATGGTAACCTAGCACACAGTTTGGGACTGAAGCATTGGTACTGCAATTTCACCATAGCAGCAGCCTACACCATGTGGACATTAATGGTGCATCTATATTATATATGTATATATTGACATTATTGAGCACCAGAGAATTGGGGATACATGTGCAGTTGCTCCAGTGTGTGGAATTGATAGTAAAAATTATGTGTTCTTTACTATCTGCTGTGATAATCTGGATTATATACCAATCATAAAGCAACAGTTGATCTATAACAGTTGTGGTAAGGAATGATCAAAATGAATGGTTTGGATATTTTTGATGTGTTATCTAGGGGATTTTACCCCTGGGTTCCAATAAACTTTTGGATTTTACACCATCCACACTTGCTGGCTTTTTTCATTTGGATTTTGGTGTTTCTGGCCGTGCAAGGGTCTCACGTGCATCTGTGTTTGGACAAGGAATGATCAAGACATAAATGTGTTATACTTGTGTTATTTTTGTTTGGTAAGGCGATCTTTGAAGCTTCATTTATGCCCTATTAAGAGATCTTTTTGAAAATGAGACACATTTATGGAAGCCCCAACCTTTACACATCTTATTACAAAGTGCAAGCCAGGATATGGCCTACTGGGGTTTCATGGTGCACCTGCCAGGTATGCTGCAAAAATAGGCAGTGTATTTGGAGCATTATTTAGAAAAAGCTTTAACTTTGAAGCAGAGAGGATTTCAGGTTGCAAAACCACACCTTAAAACCGCTTCTAAAAACATTCAGACATGTGGTTGGTAATGTGAGCTTTATGACATCAATCCTGCTGACACCACATTTATTTAACATTTATTAACCTGGAAAGTCTGACTTGGAACGATGCCAATTTTCAGCGGAGGCCCAGGGAGAAACGCTCCAGATGCATGTCTTTGTAACATGGGGGGAAAGCAGAGCACCTGGAGGAAACTCACATGAACGCAGGGAGGGCATACAGACTCCACACAGAAGGCATCCCAGCCAAGAATAGAACCGGCGAACCTCTTGCTGTGAGGCGACAACACTACTGCACCATCCGCAACTGCAAGAAAGGTCTTGTTTGGTAGTTGAGGAAATAAAAATCCAAGGACAAGATGCATTTTTTAACTTAAGAAGCAGAGGGACTTGCTTTCTGGTACACTGCATGTTGCAAGAATTTGCTAAGGCTGAATAAGATCTTTTCACTTTACCAACGACTCAAAACAAGTATAGAAAAAAAAAATTGAAATAACCCCTTTGTCAGCTATAAATAACAATGCACCACAAACATTTTACATAACTGGTAATGGTGGGAATTACATAGATCTGAACAGTACTATGTTGTACCGGACCGGTAAGATAACAAAGGCAGATGGACATAACAAAAAGGGCATTGCTAGAATGAACTTAATAAACTACCCCATGGATACTGTTTTTAGTCAGGATGAGGATGACGGACTCGTAAGTTAGAGTAATAGCTGCTCCCACTACAGAGCAGTCTTTGCTTAATTATAGTGGAGATACACTTGCTACACATTTTTCAACAGGGTTATTTTATATCGGCACACTAGGGCAATATGAAAATACTTCACTCAGTGGCTCAAATGTTAGCTTTAAAAAGCATGCAACAGTACTGTAGAACTGCTGTGGTCAATTCATGCAGATATGTTCTTTCAGAAGAAAATGCTTTTGAATGGCATGGATGTTAAAATTAAACTGGTATGCAATAAAAACAATGTTTGTTTAATTAGTGGCTATGCAGCCGAAGTATGTATGTAAACTGCATATTAAGTCTGTAGCCATCTGTGTGAAAAGAGTCAAAATTTTAATTGCAGTGCATATTGGGCTTGCACAGGCTTCAGAGACTGCCAGTGCCAAATACCTTCTCGATTGTGGTGCTTTGGAAGTCATTACAAACATGTGCCCCAGCTGTTATAGAATCAGGACAGTCTGTTTCTTGGAAAAACCTACTGACATAGCAAATAAAACCTAAAGAAACCTAAAGGTGTTACTGTGCAGTACTAGTAGCCAAGCAAGAAACTCCACACCCTACAAGCACTCCCTACTCTGGAGTATATAAACATCTGTGCTGTTACAGAGAAATGGTTTAAATCTACAGAAAGTACTCAGTCAGTGCAATGTTTCAGTGCCTCCCACACATTTAGACCATCAGCTGCACAGACAGGGATAAAAAGCGGAGGAGTCTCAATCTGGATTATCAAGAAATATAGTAGGATGATGCCGTGGAATTTATCAATGTATAAATCACCATAGACGAAATCCTATAGTGTATCCTAACAAGCTATAGGTCACCCTGTATGTCCCCGTAATCCCATAACTCTTACCTAGACCTACTGGAAACACTCACCATTAAACCAAGTACCTGTTCATAGGAGATTTTAACTACCTGTCTTTAGAATGGAAAAGTACACTGCCTGAAATTCACAAGTACAACAATTATTGAACTGCATTATCACAAATGCTCTTGACAGATAATGCACCCACCCACCCGAGATTCAAACAGTACTGGACTTGGTACTTGCCAATATGGGAAAGTTCTGCACCCCCCCCCCCCACACTTGTGTTACCCTCTCACTGGTGAAGTTGGACCACAGAGCTGTCTCCTTCAAAGTAAAAATCAACTCTAACCCCAGCAAATCCTGTAAGTTAGCAACTATTTCAAAGCAAACTCCATACTGTTAAGCAATGATTTGTCAAAATTAATTGCCCTTCCCAACCATAAACTTACAACAAGCTATGTGAAATCTTTCACAAACTCTGTACAACTATGTAAATGGCTGTATAGAGGCTGCTGCACCTACTAGAAGAAAGCCAAAAACAAACTCTGAAAACATACCACACTGGTGGAATCCTAACCTTAATAGGGTATGTAACAAAAGGAAAAAAAAAGTCATAGCCAATGATAGGAGCTCTGTAATTAAACTAAATAGGAAACAAAGGTGACCAAGTCCAACAAGGCCAGTTATGAAGTTAAGATGGCCTCACAGGCTAAAGACAACCACAAGATCATCTACAGTTATGTCCAAAACCTCAAAGGCAGCACACAGCAGTGTGCCGGACTGTTGGTTGGTATACCACCTTCACTGAGCTGAACAAAGTAACAAATTTGCTGGCTGACAAATTCAGTTCAAACTTCACTCCTTACCCCCACCTTCCTCCCATATGAAGTACCATCTAGCATACCCCCTCCCCAAACTAGTAACAGTGAGTAGATCCTGGCTTCACTCAAAGGCCAAAACATAACCTCAGTTGGTCCCAGCAGTATATCAAGTGATGCCCCATAAATAGCTTGAAAAATGACCTGTCGGGACCACTTGAGTCACGTTTCAACTATAGCTTCAAAACAGGCTTTGCACTACAAGAGTGTAAGACTGCAACGGTTAGCCCACTTCTCAAAGGTGGATTATCAACCAACTCCGGAAACAACAGACCCATTAGTGTGACTAGTCTAATATGCAAAGCCATGGAATGAAGTATCCTGGAAATGATCAACAAACACACAGGTAACCTTCAGATACTACACCCAACCCAGTTTGATTTTGTGAAGGGAAAGTCATGACTTTTAAATCTGGTGAACTTCTTTGAGAAGGTCACCAAGGCAGTGGAAGAGGGTGCATACCACCTACCTAGACCTGGCTAAGGTGTTCGATATCATACCCCACGTGAGTATAGTTGATGATCTCACTGAACTGGGCATAATCCCCTACATAATGTGCTGTATTGCAGCTGGCTAACAGACAGATGCCAGGATTGGGGAGACAACCTTTACTAAGACTGGTCACCAGTAGGGTACCTCAGGGCTCCATTCTGGGACTGTTCCTGTTTGTCATGTACTTCTGAAAGGTAAACGTTAATGTCAAGAGCCTTTGGCTGACCAAGTTCACAAATGACTGCAGATTGGGAGCTATCATAGATTCCCCCAGTATGACATGTACATATTACAAGAGGGTCTAATGCAGACAAATGATTGGTACCAAAATTACTGAGTAAAACTGAATGCAAAGAAATGCATTATAGTGCCTTTCAGGAAATCTGCAACCCAGGCTAATTGCTCCATCAGTAAAGCAACCCTAAGAGTTGACCGAGTAATTGGGTGTCTGGGAACATATGTTGTGGCCAAAGTAGTAAGAATATCATTCTGTGTCACCCAGCTTATAAGTAAGGGCATGGAATCCAGGTCCAAGGAAGTTCACAGAGCCACTTTATGGCCCTTATAAGGCTCATCTGTGAGTATAATGCCTCCCTTTGCCAGGTACCTGACCAGACATTTGTTACAATTAGAATGCTCATAAAGGTTCTTTACCAGGAAAATCCTGGGTATAAACACATTGTCCTGTATGGATCACCTAAAAGCCTGATCTCTGCACTCTTGTCACCTAGAGGTTACTGAGAGGTGATCTATGCCTGGTATACAAGGCATCCTTGGATCCAGCTCTGAAGGACCTTCTGTACGTCCATAAAATGAACAGTATCTGAACCACTAGGTCCAAGAATTTAAATTTTGGTTATGACATAAATAAGACATATTGGCAAGATAGATGTGTGTCTTAAGGGATCTTGTCCTGTGGAACAGTCTCCCCTCCCCATCCATATGAAGCAGAGTATATCCCTAAACCTGTTTAAGTGTAACATTGATCAGTGGATGGGAAATCAGAAATTCACCCCCAGGTTTAGCCTCCATGTGTCTGATAGTTTGGGCATTACTGCCTGCTTCTTGTTTAACATATCCCCTTCTAATAAACACTCTTGATACATAAAGACACAAATGGGTTGGGTTGCATGGCTGTGCTTATAAACGCCATTGTGGTCGTTACCATAGTATATATCTATAAACCTTAATTGCTGGGATAAATTTGCTTCTCTTTTGCTTGGTATAAAGTGAATAATCATTTTCTACAAACCATCTGCTGTCTCCAGTTTTTAATACTTTGCCCTTTTGCCACAGTTTTGTCTAGATCAACTCTTTCTGCCAGTGTGATTGCATCTTTACTGATGTAGGTCTTAGCTGCTTTCTTATATCCAGGTTTGGAGTATACACTTGATGTGCCATTTCATTTAATAAATTCTGTTGCAGAATACCAGTCCAGTTGCTTATTTGGGCCTTCATAAAATTAATGCAGTCTGTTTCTTCCAGTTTTTCTGGTACAGCAGAAAAGCTTAGGTTTTTTTTTTCTGCATGCTTCCTTTAACTCTACTTATTTTTAACATTTCTTGAGAAACATCCTACTGAGCCAGGTTTTTCTTCATGTCGACCTCTGATTTTTTTACAATTTTATCAGTTCATCTGAATGGCTAATTAAAGCTTCTTCTATTTTTTCAGTCTTTTGCTGTTTGAATTGAGAGAGTCATTCAATGTTTTATTTATTTTAATCACCCCTGAGCACATTTGATAACTCACTACTGCATTTTTCTAGCACACACCCAGTCAAACAAAAGAAAGCAATAGGTAAGGGACAGTTCATGCATGCAGCTTGTATGGTATCTGGTATTGATGAATTTCTAGATGAATGTGACAACTTGAAAAATATGTTTCAAAAAAGAGGCTATCCTTGTAAGTTCATTAGTGATATAATGATTGAAGTGGTTAACACATGAGCGTGTGGGTTTTATGTATCTTTACCTTTTTGTAATATGATTGACAGTGGTCCTTCCACCAGTAATCAAGAAACTAACATTGTTACAAGTAAGAATGATTGATTATAAGACTTCTTTCATCACTGTGTTCACTCAAGATAGTTACATACTAAGAAACATCTTAAGAAAAACTGGTCTATTTTGAGACATAAGAACATCAGACCACTAATAGTACCGCAACCTGTTGTGGTATATAGGAAAGGCAAGAATATGAAAAACATATTTGAGGGCAGTAACTCTTACTCAAACCACAGGTCAGGTTCTATGAACAAATGTGGCAGATGTAATTATTGCATTTATATAAAAGAAGGCAATATTTTTGACATCAATAATATCGAAATCAGAATCAATCAGAAATACAATTGTAACTCGGAGAAAGTGATTTACTGTGCCAGGTGTACCACCTGTTCTTGCTTTAAAATCGCATATACGAACACCTATATGATATAAGGAATAAAAAAGAAACTAATTCTCTTAGCAAACATGTTTTGGAATACAATGACCATAAGTTCCAATTTTTTTATTATAGAGAATATCAGTACCAACATGAGGTGTGGCGCATGGTCACTATTACTTGAGAAAAGAGAATTATACTGGCAATTGTGTTTGAATGCTGGTAACTGGCCAGGCTTGAATGAGAATATTTCCATTAGCCCAATTTTAAAAAAACATACGTATTTTAAATAATTTACATGTTCAGTATTTATTATGTTAATGTGTATTTATTTCTCTTAACATTTTCTACTATATTTCGCTTTTAGTATTTAATTACACATATTTATTGTTTTAGCATATTCAACATATTTAAATATTTATTGTACATTGTCATTTTATGAAGCAGCTTGTATATAGTGTGTTTTTAGGGTGGTGTGTTCCATGAACTTTTTCAGTTTGTATATTTTGTCTGCTTTTTAAATTCAGTGACTGTAAATATTGTGCTTTTAAAGACATAATCGATTAGTTCATAACTGGATGGAACTTCCTGTTTGAACTGTATAAAAAGGAAGGAAATGTGGGGTACATTGTCTGATGAAGTCTAGATCTTTCTGGACGAAAGCGCTCATCCTTGGATTTTTATGCTCTGAAGTTAATAAAGTAGATTCTGTAGTCTACATCTGTGTGGTGATTTGCAGCCTGCATTACTTTGAGTGGGTTCAGTCCAGCTACTTCTGGCTTTTGTGTTTATCTGTTTCATTATGTGAAGTAGCACCGATGTTTTTTGACTACTTGTCCAAAGTAGTTGACTAAGGCAGAGTTAACCATGGTCTGCTAAAACATTAACAAGACCTATCGCGCACTAGTATAATAAAGTTAGTAAATAAATTCATTTTGGGAGGGTACTATGGTGATGGCCCTAAGTTGCTAAACAATAGTCTATAAGAGGAAATGGTAAATGGCATTCTCCTTGAAGAAAGGAAATTGATTAGTAGGGCTTCAGTAGTAGTTTCTTTGTAAGCTTCACTAAAATGAATTTTGAAATAAAATTCTGTCGTTTTTCAGATGGCACAGTGATTGTATCTGTTGCTTTTCACGAATAGCAGGAAAGAATGAAAACTGACTATGTGATTGAAGTCGTCATTAGAAAAATGACAAACTTATTTTGAATGTATGCAGAGATTATAGGTTGAGCCATCAGCATTATGTTTGTCAACTGCCCTTTTGTCGCAGCTGAAAACACACACTTGTCAGCATTGAAAAATTATGCTTTTTCTTGGGCAGCTTATATTATTTTTTTATGTATTGGCAGTCAGTAGCATTAAACATAGAAAGGTATCTCTCTGCCTAGGCAATTCAGATTCTATATCGCAGCTCAAAATAATTTTGTTAATTACTGCCATTTGGGAGTGCCTTCTGTGTGGAGTCTGCATGTTCTCCCTGCGGTCAAGTGGCGTTCGAAAGACATGCGTAGGGACGTGCCTTAGTTGAAGGTTGGGCGTCAAGCTGGCACCGTAAAAATCTGCTGCCAATCATTAGTGGACCGGAGTTCCGCTGTGGCGACCCCTAACTGGGAAAAGCCAAAAGAAGAACAGCTGCCATTTGTTCCCTTAGCATTTGTATGAAAGTACTGTGTAGGAAATTTTTAAAAATCTGCCACTTCATTACAGTCGCAAAAACATGTTCTTGGTTACGTGTTCGTGTTTGTTACCTATCACATTTCCAGAGTTTATCTACCTGAGGAAAAGTCTTCTGAAATATACTTTTGTATGAAAATACCTGTGTAAACACTGCCATGCAAAAATTCCAAACCTTCTGGACTTTGTTGCATACTTGTGAGCTATACAAATTTATTCCTATTGTTATTTTGGGAAAAGAGAATGAAAAGGCAATTTATAACCCTTTCTAAGCCCCTGTGATAGTTTTTTATAGTTATCATGCAATGTTTTATATGCTCTAATAATTGTCCCTTTTTATCAATGCCTTTTGTTTTAGACTGAAGTAAAAGCTGTGCTAGAACTGATATTTCATTTAGCACTTCCCCATCTCTTTCTCTTTGCCTACTCTATGTTGTCAATAAGTGACAGGGAATGGAGTCTGTAACCTGTAGTTCAAACTTCTGCTTAGCCTCATCACATTCTACTACCTTTCCACTTGATTTGTTTGCTCCTAGTACCTTGCTTCCTTTGCTAATTTCCTCCAGTAAACTCCCACATCTTACCTATACTCTATATCCCTACTTGCAAACATCCACATTGGAAAAATCGCCTTTCTCCATTTCCTTTATGGCTTAATTCTTAGAATGCCTTTAACTACTTTATGAATATATTATGGTAATGGTTGTTCTCCATAAGGACTTGCATAAAAAATCCTAGGCTTTCCTTATCCCACAAACTCTGCCTCCCCTTTCATCAGCAGCATCCTTTTCAACTTTGATTTATAACTTACTGCTTGAGTTGTGCACCTTAACAGTGTAGCTTTAAAGTACCCCTTCAAATCAGGTAACCCTAAACCACCTTGTTGTGTATGGGGAAAATTGACATATCCCACATAACTCTTTTTCTTTCCCATTTAAATTCCTTCAACTGTTTGCAGTCATTAGCAACATCTCCCCTGGTTAGTTAAAAATTCACCTGCCCTGTATGTAAGATGGAGTCACTAAAATCATTTTTCACTGCTTGCGTTTTGCTGGCCATACCCATACTCGAGAGCTAACATTTTCTCAACTTTTGTATTCTGTTTTGTTGAGTCTCTTCTGGAAAATGCTTAGCTGTTATAAACCTTTTTTTTTAAATTCATACATCTAAATACTTCCATCTTATCATGCCTTTGTAAGTATGGGTAATATTTTACCAATTCATGCAAGGATACATTGTTTATTACTATAATCAGTATTTATCTTTCTCTAATTTATGCCCAGGAAAGACTTAACTGTTTCTAAATATAAAAAGGGATTCCAGAAAACTGAATGAAGCAACCCACTCTGGAATGTACAAAGTCCAGATATTCCAAAAACTGATGAGCAGGTGGCCGATTGACTCAAAGAATAAACTTTATTGAAAATGGTTTAGCTCTTCCATCTTATTTTAAAAACCTAAACATCTTCAGAACCATAAAACCATGCAAATGATGCAAGAGCATTTAAGAACCTTAGCTTGTACATACCCACACTTAAAAAAAGTCTATAAATTACAATGTAGCTAAAGTCTGCCAAAAAAGTTAAAGCTACAGTACCCTATTTTCTGTAAAAGTTTCAGACTCTATCTTAAAAATGTGAGAACAAACTTTGAACAAACTCGAGTATTAAATAAAAGAAAATTACAGTTTTGATGCTCTAAACTTTAATTCACTCATAATAGATATGGCCTCATTGAGGACAGGTGAATTAGATGCATCCAACCGTAACTGCCATAGCATTTCTTTATGCAACAATTGGTTTTGCCAATCACCACCATAAACAGAAGGAATTATTTTCTCTAAAATAGAAAACTTAAACTTAATGAAATTCCTAAAAGAGAGAGCATGCCTGGCTATGGCACCTTTATTGTCCTTTTAACAATGCTGTAAATATGCTGGTAAATTCTTTTATTCAAAGCACTGTCAGTTTTTCCGATGTAAAATGCTGGACATGTACTGCATCTATCCAGGTAAATAACCCTCTCAGATAAACAATTATATGTACATTTCCTTATCCATTTTTGCACACAAACCAATATTCCATTCCCAAAGTCCGTGTCAATATAAGAACAGTGATTGCACCAGACACATTTGAAAGTGTTATAAGAACCATTCTAAACTGTTCTTGCTGGTCTTTCTAAGATTGTCTTAATGTTAGATCTATTTTTAAATGTGAAAGCTGGGGGTACTTCAAAGTAAGACTTAAGGTCATTGTCACATTGTAGAATGGAGCAGTTTCTGCATATAATATTTTTGACGTACACAGCATCTAAAGAATAGTCAATAATTATATTGTTACAATAACTAGTATGATTAAACAAAAAATTGACACCATTCCTATCGGTACCCATCATAATGTGGGAAACGAAGCTCTGTAACCCCTTAATAATAAAAGGGGCATATTTCTTGTTCCTTTTGTTACAAATCTGTGTATAAAAATTGTCTGCCATTGTTTCTGGATAACCTCTTTCCAGAAACATGGATTTTAACAAATTGAACTGATCAGTGCATTTATTGTCATCAAAGGTTAATCTAGAAACTCTAATAAACGGAGTCTTCACAACCACTCTCTCTTGATGTAATGGATAGCTACTTTTAAAGTGCAAAAAAGCATTGCAGAAGGTGGGCTTTCTGTAACTGGAAGTTATAACACCATCACCTTTTCTAATTTCCACATCCAAATAATGTATCTTCTCACTGTTAACATTGTAAGTAACTTCTGGAATGTAGAAGTTGTTTCCATCTCAGAAATAAATGTACAAAGTTGGTCAGCATTACCATCCCAGATCACAAATACATCATCCATGTACCAAAAGTAACATTTACAGTACTGAAACAGATCAAGTTTAAAAAGAACTGGTTCTCCCACCTAAGTAACACAGCATTAGCAAAAATGGGGCACAGGCATCCCCCCATAGCTACTCCTTGCAGCAGTTTAAAATACTCTCCATAAAAAAATGTTATTACAAAGCATCAGGTCCATAAAGTCAGAAATCAAAGTAGCATCACTATTAGACAATACTTTAAACTGTGCCACAGCTTCACCAAACCAAGACAACCATACTTCATGAGGAATAAATAAACAGATTTTTGTTGTATAAGGCAACTGAATAAACAATTACCAAATTCTGTAGTATTCCTAAAAAGTCCCATGAGTCATGACATGTGAAAAGTCACTGAACAACAACTTAAGTTTCCGATCAACAAAAGGCTCAATAATAGTCTCCAGCAGCAACTGTACATCTTCATGGTGGATTGGACAAGTTTTAGTAAATCTTAATAATTCCAAAAATTTTTGGAATAACAGGAAATTGAACTTAAGGAAGTTGAATAAATGCAAAGAAATAAAAGCTCATCTAAAAACACACTGATAGCTTGATGAACAGTGTTGATCTCCTTCAGAGACACAACTTGGTACACAGACGTCATTCTACTAGTATAATCCATAAGGTCCATGATGACCAGGCCCCCTCCCTTATCTGGTTTCATACATCTTATATTTCCATTGAAAATAATATTGTTGAGAGTAAGTCTTCCTTCTTTTGTAAGATTATAAAAGTTGTGTTTCCTCTTAGATTTCAAAAGGTCTCTGATTTTTTCGTTCACAAGGTTTCTCAAATACGTTAATAATTGGATGTAGGGGGGTTGGCAAGACTTTTCTGTTTGATTTTTCTGGCGAAAATTTTAATGTCAATTTTGTCTCCCATTAAAACCTGAAAATTGTTTCCGGGTGAACATTTTTAAATCAAGTATGGTGTGTTCAAGATTGACTCGACCAGAAGGAATGAAGGTGAAACCCTTCAAAAATAATTAATGGTGTTTAGGACCAATTTGTAGATCTGTAAAATTATAAAGTTAACAAAGGAGGTTAGTGACACAGCTACATTTTTGATTTCTTCATTGCTGAATTCTCTTCTATTGTCCTGCAGGTAGGAGTAGTCCCACAGCTGGCCTAGGTTTAGGATTGCTATGTTGTATAAGTTTCACAGTGGTACAACACTTTTTTTCTAAAATAAATATGCATTTGGAATGTATTGCTTGGGCTTACTGGCAGTTTTTGTGCTGTCTCATCAGAGGTATGCCTAATTTGTCTGCAAAGTTTTAGCTTTATCATTTTCTTCTGTGTATTTGTCTTGTCATCTCTTGCTATCAACATTTGCACTTTCAATGGGATTACCTTAATTTAATTTACTTTTATTTATGTTTTGGCTCTAGATGAGGTAGTGCAGAGGTTAATGTTGTCGCCTCACAGCAAGGGATTCTCTGGTTCGATTCTCAGCAGGGGTGCCTTCTGTGCAGAGTCTGCATGGGTTTCCTCTGGATGCTTTGTTTTCCTTCCACTTTCCAAAGACATGCAATAGGTGGTTTGTACACTCTAAATTGGCCCTGTGTGTGAGTGTGTGTAGTACACTCTCTCAGGAAGGTGGGGCCTCAGGCAATCAATCTGACCCTGTAAAACCTGTAACTGCAACAGACATCACTTGTTGACTGATGTGCTGCAAGGCACGGTGTGGACACGAGAGAGAAGCGGTCTAGATAATTGTCACTGTTGAAGTGACACCTCAACCCCATATGGAAAAATGAGAAAAAGGAATGTGGATGGATGGGCAGAAGAATGGATGGATGTTTTCTTGACTGAATTAGTCTCACTGAGTGTGTGGCCTACATTTGGGGAGAGAACAAGGGTGATATCTATACTAACAAGGGGAAGTCTGCTAGGGCAGTAGGAACATTTCCTGTAGGTTATTGCATTATGGGTTATGTGGAGGGGAATGTTTTCAGAGGTTTTTGTATAGTAAAAATGGAATAATTAAAAATGTAATTAAAATAATATATTTAAAGAATGTGAAGTGAAATGGTAGGGCAGGGTATAACCCATATAGCTTAGGTTACTGCAGCAGTGATAATTTGAGCAGCAACTATTGTGGTAAGTTTACTTGCACAACTCTGTTTTCCTAACATTCCCAAATGTTTTATACCAGTCTACCTTTTGGGAAGTATGACATCTCCAGCATGTTTATTCCCCCATAAAAATTTAGTTTAATATGTCTGGAGTATAAAAATATTTATGGAGACATTTATGTGCAAATGTTCAAACTTCTTTGATTATGACTGGCAGAGTTATAGCCTGTGTCCTACTGTATTCTTCCTATCAGAGTGCTTTTGACACTCCTGAATTTGAGTATGTACGTTTGTTATTCATTTGATCAAATGCTCTATATAGCCAATTTATGTTTCTTGTTTGTCGCTTCGGGGGGGGGGGGGCGGCCTTGATTCAGTTAACAAGTCTATTAATTCTGGCCTATGTTGCAACCTCTCTTCAATACAGTTATCAGTTCGATGCAATATATTTAGTAGTCTCTGTATTTTTAAATATCTTTTTGATCTGGTTTAAATTTGTCAAGAAACTTGTACCAACTCCTATACCTTCCATGTAGTCTACTCTATTACCAGTATATTATTTGCTCTTCCCACCACAATCGGGATAGTAAGTTAATATCCATGCTAGGTTTATATTTGGATAGTCCCATCAGCCATAACTGAAATTTCTGTGACCGGTATTCTTTGATATTCATGATATGACTTGTTTTCACGTAAATGGCTCCTATCACATGCATCTTTGTCTTAGTTTTATTGGTACATAATCTGATATAGTTATTGGAGAGATCTGAAAGTTTTTATTTAAATACAGAAGCTATTGTTATATGCACTTGTTAAGGTGAAATATAATTGTAATGTCTAGCCCAGTTATTGTATCCTTTGGAGTAATATATAAATTCTGTTTCAAGGTCGTAGCACTGAATTCACATCTTCTATACCTAATATTCTCCTATGTACCTTCTTTTGTTATATTTTCCATTCTAGGTCCCTGATACAGCCTGCCTATTGCAAATCAGTTTCCAGTCCCCCTCATAAATGTTCCATGCTGGTAGTTTATAATTTATCCAAAAATTCTCCTTAGCTCCATAATAGTTTAGGTGGAATATAAGTGCATCCTTATGTAATCCTCCTGTCTTGCTGGTAACTCCTTACTAATACAAATTATTTTTCCCCCTCTTCTGTTACTGTTGAAACACCTCTTGCAATCTCTGTTATTGCTCCATTTTCCCTTTGTCCCTGATGTCCTGCTAAATATCCACCTTTAAATCCTTTCTTTATAAAGTTCATATGCTCTTTTCAATCCAAATTTGTTTCCTGTAGCATTGCTGTTTTGTAACTTACACTTCTTAAAATAATTCAGTACTCTCTGCTTTTTTGTCTTTAACTGTAAGGCCATTTACATCCCATGATAAAAAATAGCTCTCACCTATTCTGCATAACTTTAAGAACATTTTTATTACTTTAACATATGTACAATATATGCAGAAAAAGGAAGAAATTTAACATCACATACTGGTACACAGTGTTAGGAATACAGTGAATCATCAAAGTAATGTTGTACAATTAGCAGATTGAGTGTCTTGGTATTTCAATAGCAACATTTCAAGGCTATCCCAACCACTGAAAGTCTTAGTATGATTTATTGATCATATTCTAATCACTTATTTTTCAGTTTTACATAGTATTGTTGTTAAATTTAAAAATTCTTTGAATGTAGGAACTGAATTCGATTTCCAGTTTTTTGTAATAGCTTAACTACTGCCAAGAGACTCCAAAACTTGTTTTGTTGTTTGGCTTTTACAAATAAAGGAAGTGGGACCTTCATTAGTGTTATTGATCTAGTTAAAGAACAGTTATCACAGCGTAACCCCTTAAAGAACATACTTATGTCTTCCCAATATATATTTAATTTTTCACAGTCCATAAACATGTTTGTCCAGTCAGCTTTTGTATCTCCAACAGACTGAATAAGTCGTTTTTATCAAATTGGAGTAAAAAAAAAAAAATTCTATGTATAGATTTCCACATAAAAACTTTCTAGTATAAACTTGAAGTTTGACTAACTGATTTAAGTAGCAACGTTTTATCATGCCATCTATTGAGTTACCCAAATCACTACTATCTAAAAAGTCTCAGAATTCTTTACCAAAATTATTTTTATTATTATTATTTATAATTAGCTTGTATAACTTGGACAAGCTTCCTTTGTAGGTCAATTTACCTTCAATGATGGTGTTCGTATATTCAGGTCTGTATTAGTTCATCGAAAACCATCTTCAGTGAACAGCCGTTCATCAGACTTGGTCATCATTAGGAATTTTGCCATTTGATATACTGTGGTGTGTGACAGTTGGTATGTTGGGCAAGTAACTCGCTGCCCTAGTAAACATGTTCACTGCACGGCCACTTGCTGAAGTTAGTTTTTGACGAGGTAATATAGACCCATATATTCATATAATGCAGGAATAGTGTTCTGTTCCTCTTCACTCATATGTACAAATTCATTTAATTTCTTACTGATTGATAATATTAACTCATAATCCAATTTATAATCTTTCATTAAATATTCTGGTAATTTAGCTTTTCCTTTTCAAAGCCATCAACCATAATGCTATGCATTCCTTTTTAGTTTATTCATTTTAGCATTGTTCTGACTTTCCTTAAATCTACAGGTGTGTGCAATGGGAAGGCACAAAAATTTCCATTGTGATATTAATGGAGTTTTAAAAACATATTTCTTAACTGTAACTGATTTCATATATGCAGAGTCTAAAGACTGAAATTAATTTCACTCTAAGGTAAAAGGATTGTTACAGTATTTTTAATTTATCATATGTGATAAACATATAAGAATTTATTAAAATCTGCTCTTGAATGGTTTCCCATTAACAAGTGTAAGTTGAGTCTATCCAGTGTATAGTAAAGTTAAAATTTGCAACAATAGAATAAGATTCTGCATCTGGGAAGCTAATACCACCATACTTCTCTAATCTTATGATTTCTATAAGCAATTATTGGCTATTTTAGGATACTATAAGGATGAAGTTAACATTTTTTCCATTTTCTTTAAAAAAATTTGTCAGGTATTAAAGCTATTGAATGCAATATGTATATAATATTGGGTAACATAATCACTTTATAAGTACTAACCTATCCTCTAAAGTAAAAAAAAATCAGTTTTTTAATAAGAAGTAACAGTTCTTCAATTTTTTCAAATTTGTTATTAATAATCTTGTTCTTATCTTTATAGATTTTTATTCCTAAATATTTTAGTTGTTTTCCTTCCCAATTATATCTTTAAACTCGCTATCTAGTAATTGATTTAACAGCAAAAAGTTTCAGTTTTACTGTTATTAAATTTCAACAGCGATACTTCTTGAAACTTTTCAATCTGGTTTTTCAATTGAATAATTTAAATATCCTATAGTTAGTAAAGTATCTACAAAAAGCTATATTTTAAATTGATACTCCTTGTTAATAGAGAATCCATCCATTTTTTATTTGTTTCTTATAGTATTATGTAAGAGTTATATAAGTAATGTAGATGGCAAAGGGGACACCCTTGCTTTCTGTCTTTGTTTAAAGTGAATCTTGAGAAATGCAAGGTACAATTTTAACTTATGCTTTGGAGTCTCTATACAGTTTTTTTAATATTCAAATAAACTGTTCTGGAAATGCAAATGCTTTCTAAAGTTTTAAAGAAGTAGTTCCAGTCTACAGAATCAAAGCTCTCTTGATATCTAAGCTATTTAAGGCCAACTTCTTGTTCATAATTTTTGCTAAATATAAAATAGTTGCTACCCTTTTTGTATTATCATATGCTAATCTATTGACTATAAATCCTGTTTGATCTTTATTAATTAATCTGCTATGTCTAATAATCTTGTAGTGAAGATGGAAGTAAATATTTTATACACTTAATAAAGAAATAGGTTTTTATGAGGACACTAACGTATTATCCTTTCCTTGTTTTAAGTATAGGTGAAATTACAGAAAAATTCTAAGGGGAGGAAATTGGTCACTCTGAATTATCCTGAAAATGCTACTCAGTAATTCTAAAATAATTAACAGTAGCAGACTATATAATTCCATGTGTAAACTATCTAATCCTGGAGCTTTAATAAGTCCTTGTTTCCTTTCATCTATGGTTCTTTGTAAAGGTAAGAGAAGAAAAGGTAATATTCTTAGTTCCTCTTTGCTTTCATTAGCCTTGGTTACCTTTCTGTTCTCAGGAGTTCCTTTAGAGAGGATTTTCTTGATGTAGCAGCCCAGAGCAGGCTCCCGTACCTCCCATTTCAAGGTTTGCACATGATATGATGAATACTGCCTATTTAATCATATTTTGTTGATAGTTTTAAGGATTAGTATATCATCCAGTTAAGAGTCCCTTTCTAGTTTTGTATATTTTTGTTTGTTTTTTTTTTTTTTAATTTTGTAGTATTCTTTTGCAGCGCCAACAGTTTTTAGATAGTAGCTTGCAGTATAAACAGACGTTATATTCTTTAATTTATCTTACAGAATGGAGACAACAGAAAAATGTTGTTCTTCCACATACTGTTCTGCCTTCACAGTTGTTTCACAATCCATGGTTTTTGCCACATGACGTTAATATTTCTAGCAAATTCCAACAGTACTTAGGAGAGGTTCTGATCTCTCTAGTTCCATAACTATTCCAAATCACAAGCAGCATAACTTTCAACTTTAGGCTGTTGCAGAGATGGCTTTTAGCCTTTTTCCTCTCTTCAGACTTGACTGCCCAGAAGAATCTCTGTCAAATTCCCTTTTTAACCCAGGATTAAAAAATATAAAAATCTGCGATCTTGAGGAGCTAATAGCCCTTGAAATCCCCAGATGCAGTTGTTTCAATTTGCTTTTGTCTTCCTGCCTGACATATCCTTTCCACCCAGCAGCAAAGTCGCATGACCCTACCACAAATTGTTTTTCAAGTTCAGTAGCCAATGCTATGCTATAGGTTACACAGTTTGTAATGTTTTATTTTAATTACACTTTGTTTAAACTGTATGTATGGATGCATATCCAACCAGGGACTTAATGTTGCACTAGGATCCCTCACTGACATTCCATCCCTTCCACCTTTCTTGCTTACCTTTGTCTATTGCTAAGACTTAGAGATTGTGTAGCCTATGTAAACATATTGGCAAATGTGAATGTAAATGTTTGTGTTTGTTGCTAGGCTTGGTGCAATGATGGCCACTAAGGTTACAAATTACCACTTTGTGGTGGTGTTACACATTGAGTCTTGTCTGTTCTTTGTGATGTAGTTGGGGTACTTGCTTTCAATTGCAGGTTGGTTTCAGGGATGTGCTCTCCTTTGTTCTTATACGAGGCTGTGTGTGAATGCAAGGTGATCTTGAACCTGAGGTTATCTTTAACTTGCTTCATGATGCTGACCTTGCATTTGTAGAATAAAGCTCGCTAAATGAGAAGTTTAGTCCCATTTATTTTTCCATTATTCATTGCCCTAGAATGGACAAGACTGTGGGGTGTCTGACATCTGTTTTACACTTGTATTATATTGTCTAGGATATCAGCAGGGCTACCAGCTGTTTGAGTTTGCAATGGGTGCATTTATCATTAAACTGCTATCCACCAAGTTACGTGAGGAATTTCTTACAAGATTTTCTTATTTCTTTGAGGACTGTGAGTTGTGTCAGCACAAACTTTTGGTTCTTGGTAACATCAGCATTTGAGATAATGAAGAATCTGTGGCTTTTGCTAAAAGAAATCTTTTGCATTATAAAAAGATTCTGATTTGTTTTAGACCATTACCTGTAAAAAACCATGTTTGACCATCCTCTTGACTTGATTGTTTTGGTGGTCTGACTGATTTTTGGTCCTCTCTGCTTTGGAGCTCCCCTTTATTAGACACCAATTTAAAGTTGATTGAGTGTGGTAGTTTGAGGTAAATTGAGAAGCTGTCCTCTAATTCTTTGTGACTGTCCTCAGTCAGCTGCTGTTGGAGATCAGTGCTGGCACTTCACATGAGTGAATGTGTGACTGTGATGAGTTTGCTATCTTTCATTCTGCATCTGTTAGCCTTTTGTAATGTACATCTTGACCCTCTTAAGGAGCGAGAGTGATTGTTTGATTTTGATTTTCATTCATCGAACCAAGTGGGATAAAGGCTGGAGTTCTGTTTGTGTAGACTGACATACTTGAACTAGATAGGCATTCTGCCCTTTATCAAGCTGAGATCTAGTCATTTTTTTGTGTAAAGAGTTTCGTACAGTGACAAACTTGACCCACTGTTTGTTTTTCATGTGGTAGACAGGCTGTGCAGCACAACCTGCATTTTTACTTGGAAAGCTTTTACATCAGAACATTGTGAACTGATTGCTTGGCTTCTCAATGACAAAATTGTCATTTTAGGTCGGCATGACCTCCTTATGTCTCCCATGTTGGTGTTTTGAGTTGATCTTGAAAAAATCCAATTACTACTACTTGAGAGTTTTGACTGCGGTGGTGGTGCTGCGGTAGTGTTGTCACCTTACAGTAAGACGTTGTCCTGTTCGATTCTCAGCTAGAGCGTCTTCTGTGTGGAGACGTGTGTGAATGGGCGTACCTTCGTTGAAGGCTGTGCGTCAGGGCTGGCAACTCGGCACGTAAAAATCTACTGCCAATCATTAGCGGACCGGAGTTCCGCTGTTGCGACCCCTAACCGGGAAAAGCCGAAAGACACAACAACTACTTGAGAGTTTTGAATTTCAATGTGGCTAGATCCTTGTCTTTGTTGGATATAGTCTGCCTTCATGTACTTGGGTCCATTTATTTATGAGGACTATAGTCTGATTTTTTTTCCTCTATTGGTATCAAAGGAGGCCTTGGTTCTGTCATTCCGTATACAACCTTGTTTAGGCTTGTGCTTCTACAAGCGCTTTGTGGAAGATTTGCTTTTTGTTTTAGAAGGTGGTTATGTGGATTGTCAAAATCTTTTAAAAGAACTTAATGAGAGGTCAGTCTTTCTGAAATTTACAATGGGTGATGTTGGTCAAATAGTGAACTTCTTAGATGTAACTTTAATGTGGAATGAAAACCATTTAGAATTTGATAGTAAAATACATAGGAAGGTAACTTTTACCACAGGTACTTGCACTATAATAGCAACCATCCCTTATTTATGAAGAGAAATTTGCCCAGAGGACAATATATTAGGGCTAGCCGAATGACAACTGATGATGGTATGTTGAATGAAGAGTTTAACCTTATTACCAGTTTATTTGTTAATAGGGATACGAAGAAAGATTTTTGAGGCAGTTAGAGGAAGAAATAAAAGGAATAAGGTATTCTAGTTTTCCTCCAATTTTAAGGTATCCCTTTATTAGCAACAAAAATAAAAACGGTAATAGCAGTGAAGACAGAAGGCTAGCCCTTAGTTTAGACGTGACTACAGATGGTGGCAATATTCACTCAATTATTAGGAGTAAATGGAAAGTTTTACAAGGCAACAAATAATTATATAACACAGTGGGAGATGTCCCTAAGTTTATTTATACAAATAGTTATAATTTAAAAAATCTTTTACAGAAAGGCAACAACGAAATTATGGGCAATTTGATTTCTAATAAATAAAAAGGAATGTTTAAATGCGGGCAGTGCAATATGTGTCGTTACGTTCTTGAGGGATCTTTTATTATGTTAAGTGATCCTGCCTACACCATTAGATTAACTGAGAGATTCAGCTGTCAGACTAGGGGTGTTGTATATATTGGTGTATGCTCAGCTTTTTATATTGGGATGACCACCAGGCGATTGTTAGAATGTGTCAAGGAACATTAATATTGTATTAGGAAGAAGGACAAAAAAAAGTGCTTTGTAGAAGCACACCTTGAGATGTACTAAAAATTTCTTTTTTCTGTTATTGAACAGGGGAACATGGATTTAAGAGAGGGAGATTTAAAATCTTGTTTGGAACAAAAAGAAGCCTTGTGGCAGATCAAGTTAAGATCAGATAGGAGCCCTGAGCTTAATGATGCTGTAAATATAAAGTGTTTTTTAAGGAATAGGAGAGTTTGTTAAAAAGCTTAGATAGTTTTGTTAATTGATTGATGTTAAGTTGTCAATCTCGCCTTCATTCTTGCTTGATGGGTTCGGAGCCGATCCCTCGGCTCCGACTCGGCACTTGCTAAGCTCGAGAGTCACTTTTACCAGCTCGAGGCAGCCCCATATCCCATGATGCAAGGCGGTAAGTTCCCAGATCTCGTTTGCCGCTTCGCTTAGGAGGTCCTCCTTTTACCAGCTCCTGGTAAGTGATTAAAATACTTGATATTTTAGCCTCTTTTTACTAAAAACCCTTTAATTTTTAGTTTTAAGTTAATTTTAAAAGATTTTCTGACAGAAAGTTACCTGTCTCTTTTTATTTTTTAGTCAAACTTTACCCATCCCATCCCCCCCCTGTTAGGGTGTGTGTTTGTCTACTTATACCTTTTTGGTATATTTAATTTAATTTAACTCTTTGACTGGTGTGTGTGTGTGTTGTCTTTCACCATGTCAAAAGAGAGGGTCTCAGGCTTTAAGAAGTGTGACTCGTGCTGTCAGAAGATGTCTCTGACAGACGGTCACACTTCTTGCCTGTATTGCCTGGGGCCTCTTCACCTGCAGGACTCCTGTGCTATATGTCATTCCTTCAGCCAGAGTGTCCTGCAGGAAAGAAGAAACAAACTGATACTTAGGGGCCTTCTTAAGCCGGAGGGCTCTCCGGCTAAGTCGGCTCCATCAAAATCTGCCAAATCTTCCAAGGCCCAGGCTTCTGTGTCAAAGCCTGCGGCCTCGGCTCCGACTCGTTCTGAGTCGAGACCGGCTCCGGCTGGAGCCGATTCTGGCTTAACTAAGCCTTCGGCACCGATGGCTATCGGTGCCGATTCTGCATCGACCACTTCGGTGTCGGCTCCGATCGGTTCCGACCACCATGTGGCACAGGCATCGGTGTCGGCTCCGACACCATTACTTTTGTGGCTGTATCGGCTCCGGCTGGAGCCGATGCATCGAGGCTTCCTGTCGGCTCCGATAAGTTGTCGGCTCCGACAGGGTCTATAGTTTCATCGGTTCCGATGGCTCATTCCAGGAAGAGGTCGAGGTCTCCTTCCTTGGAGCCGATACTTTCGGCTCGGCTTCACCTCTCCTTCGAACGGAGCCATCGGAGCCGATCTTCAAGGTCATCCAGACTTTCAGACCATGACTTAGAGAGTGGTCAGCAGATTACTTAAGTCACAGGCACTGGCCCAAATGTTACATAGTCCGTCTCAACAGACGACTGTTGGTCCACACCCCGTTACAGTTCCTCCTTCAACTCTACCCCAGAGCTTGGAGTTGGAGTCTTCGAATGGTTACTGCTACGGCTGGAGGACAGATACCCCTTCTGTTCCTTCAGCCTCTACTCTTATCTCCTCTTGAGACCTTCCTTAGAGGGATTCGGTGGTCGGGCTTCCATGGTCTCCTCCGAGAGGGTGAGTGGCATCGGACCCTTGTCCGAACCCGCTCTTCCCCTTGGAGCCTCGGCCTTGGTGAGCTCGGCTCCGACATCTGCCTCGGAGACTTCCCTTCGGTGGTCCCTGGAGTTCCTAGTTCTTGAACGGGTTCTCTCGGACCTGCCTGGGAGGGGAGCATTCGAGGTGATGAAGAGTGTGCTGGCCACTGGCATCAGTCAGCAGTCTGTTCCCTTAGCTCCTCCCTCTATAGTGCCTGTTGACATCTCTGCCACTTCTCTTGCTACAGGACCCAGAGATCCTCCGCCTCAGGTTTCCCCATTGGGAATTTCCCCCTCTTCCGAGGATTCTCCTGATGTTTCGGGAGATCCTCCTAGGAAGAGGACTTGTAAGAGGAAGCATGTAGACTCCCCGAGTCTGTCACTTCAGATACTGACTTTGATGAGTCAGAGGGATCCCCTAGATCCCCTCTGAGGATGTCTCCTTCTCAGACATCCTAGAACTCCTTAAACAGAGGGGAAACTGGCCCACCAACAATCCCTCTGAGGATGAGTCAGTATACCTAGAGGCGTTTGGATCTCGGCCCTCCACCTCCTGGGTGTCTCCGCCTTTCGACCCCCTTATGCAGGTTATTGCCCGAAGGCGTGGGCAGCTCCTGACTCCGTAGAGCCAGTCCCTAGGAGGCCTTCAAAATTTATCACTGCCCGTGTGACAAGCAATTCCTCACTAAGGGTGTCCCGCTGATGCCATGGTGGTGGCTGCTGCCACCAAGAAGGAACTTGCAGATCCTTCCGTGCCGTCCATCCTCCTAATAAGGACTCTAGGACCATGGATAGGTGCGGTGGCGGATGTTTTCCTCAGCGACCTTTGCTATGCGTTCGCTGAATTACCTATGTCACTTCACCAGACTCCAGAGGGATATCCTTAAGGAGCTGGGTGAAGTAGTACAGGATCCTACAGCTGCAGGAGCTCAAGAAAAATTGCTTCGCAGCTAGGAACCCTTAATTCCATTGCAAACTCCTCCATGCGGCTAATATCATATGCTGCTGATGGAGCGAGTAAAGCCGCAGGTACAGGTGTGGCTCTTAGGCGCCAAGCCTGGATGCGGCTATGTGACTTTGCAGATCCCTTCAAGGCGTCCTTCACAAATTCTCCCTTTGATGGGTCAGCTTTGTTTGGCCCTCAGGTGAAGGAAACTTTGACCAGGTGCGAGCAGGACGGCAAGACTCTTTCTGCTGTAGGAGTCCGTTTTTCCACCCCTTCTAGACCTTACCCCAAAGGACAGAAAGGTGGAAAAATGTGGTTCCAAATCCCAAGGAGTCACGCCGATTCACGTGGTCAGTTTACCCCTAGAGGCAGAGGGGTAACAACAACAGACGCTCTAGAGGCAGAGGGGTCCAAAACCAGGGAAACAGAGAGCCTCTCTCTGACAAGCCCTTTCAGCATCCCTGAGATGTTGCCCGGCTGTCCCTCCTTGGAGGCAGTCGGGGAACATTATCACTGTACCCAGAAGCCTGGCATTCCCTCACTCAAGACAGATGGGTACAGTCGATCATATCCAAGGGTTACATAATTCCTTTCGAGGAAAGTCCTTTCCCTCAAATTCCCTTCCAGATGTACCACCGGTCTAATGGAAATTGCAGAGTTAGAAGTCTCAAAACTACTGCAAAAGAGCCATTCAGCCAGTTACAACAGACCATTCAGAGCCGGAATCTACTCAAGGTTCTTTTGGTCCCCAAAAGACGGGAAACTGGAGACCAATATTGGATCTCAGCAGACTCAACAAGTCTGTGAGGAAGACAAGATTCGAATGGTCACTCTTCAGTCAATTCTGCCCTTCTTACAGAAGGACAACTGGATGTGCTCAATAGATCTTCAGGATGCGTACTATCACATCAAAATTCACAGACGCTCCAGGAGATTTCTCCGCTTCGGCTGGGGTCCAGTCATTTCCAGTTCAGAGCCCTGCCCTTTGGTCTCACTACAGCCCCAGAGTGTTCACCAAATGCATGGCAGTGGTCACGGCTCACCTGAGACGTCAAGGATTCCAGGTGTTTCCGTATCTCGACGACTGGCTCCTGTCAGCCACCACCAGGCATCAGTTTATACAAGCCAGGGATTACACAATAAATCTTTGTTCTCATTTGGGCATCTCGATCAACTTCGAAAAGTCATCCTTATCGCCCTGCCAGTCTATTACCTTCATAGGCGCAAACTTAAACACTGTTCGGATGTCAGCTACCCTTACAGATCAAAGAGTTTCAGACATTCAGAGTCATGTCAGGATCATTCTGGCCAACAAGAAAGTACAGGCCAGAATGGTTCTAAAGGTATTAGGCCTCATGGCTGCGGCCATTACTCTTCTTCCCCTGGCTCGATTTTTCATGCGCCTTCTTCAGTGGATGCTGTTCACACAGTGGTCGTACCAACAACTTCCAATGCGTCACCAGATTCTGGTGACACAGACTTGCAAAGATCATCTTGCTTGGTGGATCACATCTCCTCTGGTTCACCAAGGCAGGTACTTTGTACCCCCATCCCCGATAGCCACTGTCACCACGGATGCCTCCCTGATCGGGTGGGGGGGTCATTATCAGGGCAGGATGGTTCATGGGACGTGGCAACCGTTCGAGTACCATCTGCACATAAATGTCCTGGAGATGAGAGCAGTGCTTTTAACGTTGCAAGCCCTCAACGACTTTCTTCCCGTAGGGACAATTGCAGTCCACACAGACAACATGTCTGTAGTTTGGTATATCAACAAACAGGGCGGAACCAAGTCCTACCCCTTGTGTCGAGAAGCGCTCAGACTATGGCAATGGGCGATCTCCTCTCATCGGTTTCTGGTAGCAACGCATATCCCTGGGAAAACCAACATCGTAGCGGACAGATTGAGCAGAGCTATTCTCATGCCTCACGAGTGGTCTCTCAAGCAATCTGTAGCGGAAGAGATATTTCTGGAATAGGGTCATCCATGTTGCGATCTTTTTGCTACTCCCCAAAACAGCAAATGCCCAGACTTCTTCTGTCTCTTCCCTCTACCAGGCCATCCCCCCAGAGACGCTCTGACCCAGGATTGGCCCCAGGGACTTCTTTATGCCTTCCCTCCATTTCCTCTGATCCCTCAAGTTATCCAGAAAGCTACCGTTTTGAGAGCCAAATTGATTCTCATTGCCCCTTACTGGCCTCGACAAGTTTGGTTCCCGTTCCTCCATCATCACCTTTTGGTGCAGCCGTGGCATCTGGACCCAGTGCCAGATCTTCTGATTCACCAATCGGGTCAGCTGCACCGGTCTATCCCTTCTCTCAACCTCACAGCATGGTTGCTCCACTTCCTTCCTTAGCCAGGCTTCCTTTGATCTCTAACCCAGTTAGAGACATTATAGTATCTTCGTTAAAATCCTCTACCAGGAGGATTTATACAAGCAAATGGAAACGCTTCGCTTATTGGGCTAAGGCCAAGAATATTGATCCTTTTACTGCCCCTGTTCAGGCTGTCCTGGACTTCTTAGCAGAGATTTTTCATGCAGGCTCCTCTTCTTCCACAGTCAGAGTTCAATTGGCTGCTATCTCCAACTTTCATGTCGGGGTAGCAGATCATAATATTATGTCCCATAGGCTCTGCAGGGCCTTCTTGAAAGGAATTTTCCTACTAAAGCCTCCAATCAGGAATCCTCCTCCTCAGTGGGATCTAAATTTAGTGCTGACATCCTTGATTCTTCCCCCCTTCGAGCCAGCTGTTTCTTGTTCCCTGAAATGTCTTTCTTGGAAAACTTTATTCCTAGTGGCTATTACATCGGCCAGGAGGGTGTCTGAACTTCATGCTCTATCGGTTCGACCCCCCTACTTGGTTTTTCACAAAGACAGAGTATCTTTGAGAACTAATCTGACCTTTTTGCCTAAGGTCGCTTCTAAGACCAATTTGAATCAATCCATTGATCTCCCTGTATTTTTCCCAAACTATTCAGACAGAGCTGAACAAAAACTACATTATCTTGATGTCCACCGTCAACTTAGATATTATTTGGACAGAACAAAAATTTAGAAAATCTGATCAACTTTTGTTTCCTATGCGGATAATAAAAAAGGCCTTCCTGTTTCTAAAGTGACCTTGTCCAGATGGCTTTCTTCGGTCATCTCTGAAATTTATCTACTCAGGGGAAAACAGCTGTGCTCAAAACCTAAAGCACATTCAACTAGGAGCTTAGCTACTTCTACAGCTTTTCAAGCTAGACTTCCTTTAGACACTATTTGTGCAGCGCCACTTGGGCCACTCCTCACACTTTTGTTTCCCATTACAAATTGGACTTGGCCTCCAGGGACAGAGCCAGTTTTGGCTCTACAGTCCTCAAGAGTCTGTTCCATTGAGCCACCCAGGATAGAGGTGCTAGGGGCCGGTCCCATCAAGCAAGAATGAAGGCGAGATTGACAACTTAACATTAAGAAGTTATGTACCTACCATAACGTTCCATGTTAGTTGTCTTCTCGCCTTCTTTCTTGCGACCCTCCCTCCTTCCCCCAGGCCTGGACAGACCTTGTTATAAGAAATTATTATGCTGAAGACCATTCAGACCTGTTCCTTCTTCCATCCTGTAAGTTTTCTTTCTTCCTTTGGGAAGTATGTTTATGCTTGGTGCTATTGCCCTTTGTCATCAAACGAGATCTGGGTACTTACCGCCTTGCATCATGGGATATGGGGCTGCCTCGAGCTGGTAAAAGTGACTCTCGAGCTTAGCAAGTGCCGAGTCGGAGCCGAGGGATCGGCTCCGAATCCATCAAGCAAGAAAGAAGGCGAGAGAAGACAACTAACATGGAACGTTATGGTAGGTACATAACTTCTTATTTTGTTAAATTGAATAATTGACTGTTATTGAGTCTATTATATCCTTTAGTTTTACTTTTGACTGCTGCTCTTTTCTCCAAACGTATTGAAAGACAATTTCGATAAATAAAGAGTATCTGCTTGTAACCTTAGATATTGCATCACTTTTTGCAGTGATTCCAAATCAGTGGGGAATAGAGAACATTAGGAGCTTGCTATGTTCTAAATGTGTTTTCTCGAATGATAAAGTAAATCTGTTATGCAGTCTGCTTGAAATAATTTTGGACAATAATTTTTTTGTCTTGAAAGATGATTTTTACCTACAAAAGGCTGGCGTAGCTATGGGCACAGCTTGTGCAAACAGCTACACCAACCTAACTTTAGTCCAGTAGGAAGAAACATTTCTACTACAGGGAAATTAATTTAGCAAATATGTTCTGTGGTATGCATGTTCTGTGGATGACATGTTTTTTTTTCTATGGGGAAAACTCAATAGAGATGATGGGTAGATTCTTAGAGTACTTACACACAACAACACCATTTTTAAAATTTATCTGTTAAGTACTGAAATGAACAGATAGAATTCCTTGATGTTCTAGTGAAAAAAAAACAGAAATGGGGCAGATGGCTACTAGCCTGTATAGAAAACCAAGTAGAAAGAATTCCATATTACATAAAAACAGCATGCATCCAAGACACGTTAGCAAAAACGTTATGAAAGGGCAGTTCCTGAGAGCCTCAAGATTACATAGTGAAAATGATGAGTTGTAGAGGTCCATTGAAGTGTTAGAGGAGAACTACTTGATAGAGGATATAACCAGATAGAAATAGACACCACCATAGAAGGAGTATATCAAGAATGTCAAGGGCAGACCTTACTTCTCAGAACAAACTACAAGAGATATCCCTGAAACTGAATCCAGGGATGAGAAACTCAGGTTCCCCATTGCATATGCAAATGATGTCAGTCAATTTTGCGATATATTTAGGAGGAACTGGAACATATTATTAGCCACTAAAGAACTTGAAGGCGTCATAGACTCTGGACCTCACTTAAAAAAAATCACTCAAAAAATCACTTAAAAGGTAGTTATGTTATAAAACCAAACACATAAGTCCCTGAATGCATCAGATAGGATAGGGACATATATGTGCAGGAACTGCAGAGCTTTGTAAGAACATTTTCTCATGTAGCACTTTTGTACATCCACAGCAAAAGTTTAGAATTGAATTTAATTTCTATTCAGACTGCAGGACTAGAAATATAGTCTGTCTTAGTTTTTGCCAATATTGTAAAGTGTTTTATGTGGGCAAGACTAACAGAATGCTCAAAGAATGCATTTTAGAACATATGAGGGGCATAGTAAACAAAAAGGAGAGTAGTGCCCTAGCTAAACATGTAGAAGCTGAAGGGATGCACCATGTTTTTAAATTTTTAGTTTTAGAAGTTCTGGAAGAAAATATCAGAGGGGGTGACATTAGAAACAGAACAGAAGAGGCTGAGCAAAAATGGATTCTGCTACTAAATGCAGACAAACCCACAGGCATTAATGAAGCTGTTTCTTTGAAACCATTTTTAAAGGCAAGAGCCTTAAAGCACTAATTCCCTTCTACATGGTTCTATAGGCATTCACATTTGAATTTGCGTACTGCTTTTAACAGTTTTATGTCTATTTATGTTTTTTTCTACTATTTTTAAATTAATTGAATCTGATATAAATATTTAATTGTTTGTCTTAACTGATTGGGCACTTTGAAGTATATATATCAAGGAAGGCATGGGATGTTTTATTAAGTCTGATGGAGTGACTTGGAAGGTCGTGAAAGCGCTCACTTTGTCTTTGCAATAAATAATTTCCCCTGCTACTGTGGCAGTTCGACTTTTTATATACATACTATTGGCTCTGAGGTGAAGACCGAGCTGTTCATCTGGTACCTGTATTTTTTCTTTCTCTTTGTAGTTTTTGTGGAATCTTTTAAATCATTCTTCGTCATTCCTTTTGGCAGAAGTTTCTTATTTGGCCCCAAGGTTAAAGACACTCTACAGGTGTGAGAAAGATGAGAAGACTCTGTCTGCTATTGAAGTACGTTTTTCGAATTCTCAGAGAACCTTTTCCAAGAATCAGAGAGGTGGTCAAAAGATGTGGTTCGGGAAATCCCAGGTTCCTTTCCAGGATGCACATGGAGAAAGTTCTCCTTGTGGCATGGGGGTGGGTAACTCCAATGGAATACACCACCCACAAGGTAGAAGAGGCCCACAGAACCAAGGGTCCAGACATTCTTTCTCTGACGAGCCCTATCAATGCTCCTAAAAGAGGCCTGATTGTCTGGAGGCAGTCTGGCGTCACCAGAGGGCCTGGCCTGGCTAAACATAAAAAAAAGATATTTGGATGCAGAGGATTACTTCCAGAGGCTTTATAATTTCCTTTTCCCTACTACTGTTGTTGCAGAACAAAATTCCTGACAGTCCACCCAGTCAGAGGAAAATGGCAGCTGTGGAAATACAAAAGCTGTTGGAAAAAGAGTCATCCAAGAGGTCCCTCCAGAACAGAAAGGATCCAAAACTTACTCAAGATTCTTTTTAGTGCAAAAGAAAACGGGACTGGAGACAAATCTTGTATCTCTACGTTCGGAGCAAGTCAGTTTTGCATACCATGTTCTGGACGGTCACAATTTAGTCCATTTTTCCTTTCCTGCATAACAATGACTGGATGTACTTTAGAGGTCTCCAGGATGTGTATTGTCACATACAAATGAACAAATGGTCCAGGAGATACCTACACTTTCAGCTGGGAGCCAGTCACTACCAGTTTAGAGCACTGCCCTTTGGTCGCACTACAGCCCCCAGGGTGTTTACCAAATGCATGTCAGTAGTAGCAGCTCACTTCAGACTGCGGGGATTCAGAGTGTTTCCACAACTAGATGACTGGCTCCTTACCGCCTCAACAAAGCATCCACTGATAAAAGCTTGAGATTATGTACTCCAGACTTGTTGCAATCTGGGTATCGCAATAAACTACAAGAAGTCTTACTTTCAACCTCATTCTCTAGAGTTCATAGGGACCAATATTAGCACAACATCAATGATAGTATCTCTCCCATTACTTTCAAACCATTTGTGTTCAAGTCAGAAGAATACTCAGGAAATCAGTATTGCCAGCCCAAAAGTTATTACAGTCCCTGGGATCATGTCTGCAGCAACTGTGCTACTTCCACTAATAAGATAGCATATGTGAATCCGCCTGTGGACACAATCCAGTGGTCCATTTTACTTCAACCACTGTCCACCAAAATCAGCATAACGCAGGCCTGTAAAAAGGACCTTTGGTGATGGATTCACTGAGATTGAATATTACAAAGTTATCTATTCATCCTCCCTCATCCCAAGGCCATAGTGACCATGGAAACATCCCTGATCAGGTGAGGGGGGCATTTTTTTGGGGAATACTGTTCAAGGCTTGTGGTCTCCCAAAGAGGCCAACTTGCATATCACTGTAGTGGAAAGGAGAGCAGTCCTCCTAGCATTGCAGGCATTCCAAGATTCTCTCCCTTCCAGGATGATTGCAGTTCAAACAGGCAATATGTCTGTAATATGGTACAGCAACAAACAAGGAGGAATCGGATAATAAATACCCCTTGTGTCGAGAAGTCCTAAGTGTGTGGCAGTGGGCAATGTCTTCAAATCGATTTCTGAAAGCAATGCATATACCAGGGAAATCAAATGTGATAGCAGACAACTTGAGCAGGTCCATATTACCTTATGAGTGGTCCCTTAACACACACACAAGTAGTGGAAATGATATTCCACCAGTGAGGCCAGCTATGCTGCAAACTACCCCCCCCCCCCCCGAATAACAAATGCAACAGGTTCTTCGCCCTAATTCCCCCACTGGGGGAGTCACTGAGAGACTCTCTCCTTCATGACTGGCCCCCAAGTCTCCTCTGTGCTTACCCTCTAACTCCCTTAATTGCCAAATTTCTGCAGAAAGTATCTCGTTTGAAGAACAGAGTCATCCTCATTGCCACTTATTGGCCTTGACAGATCTGATTTTTCTTCCTTTGGTCTCACCTGGTTTATCAACCATGGATTTTAGATCCAATTCCTAACCTTCTGTCTCATCCAACAGATTTGACTACCCGGGATATCTTGGGCTTCAAGTTAACTGCATGGTATCTCCAATTCCAGTGATACTAAGCCCTCTTCTCCAGTGCACCACATTCTTTTATCTTCTCACAAGCCCTCTACCAGGAGAATCTACAAGTGCAAATGGAAAAGATTAGTCCTTTGGACACAATAACATGACACGGACCCGTTTTCAACACCTATATAGAAGATCCTTGAATTCTTGGCTTCCATTTTCAATAATGGGGCCAGTCCAGCTAGCTCTATATCCAATTTTCATATTGGAATTGATAATTCTACTTTAGCATCTTCAAGTCTTTGTAAAGCCTTTATAAAAAGATCTTTTTTTTTTTTTACTAAAACCCCTTTCAAGTACCCTACTCCACCTTGGGATCTTACTGTAATGTTGCAGGCCCTAACCCAGACTCCTTTTGAACCTGCAGCAAGATGTGAACTAAAATATTTGACTTGGAAGATGATTTTTCTTATAGCCATAACATTGACTACAAGGGTGTCAGAACTGCAAGCCTTGTCTGCTATGCCTCCTTACCTGAACTTTCATAAGGATATGGTATATTTTAGAACCAACCCTTCATTCCTTCCTAATGTGGTATCAGGATCTAATATTAACCAAATCATTAATCTCCCTGTATTCTTTCCAAATTTCTCCAACATAGGTGAGTGCATGTTACATTTATTGGACACTCCCAGACAATTATGTTTCTATATGCACAGAACTGAAAAAAATTAGCAAATCTGATCAATTGTGTCCTTTTCTGAAACCAGATTGGGTCATCTATTTTCAAAGGTAAATGTTAAGTTGTCCATCTCGCCTTCATTCTTGCTGGATGGGTTCGGAGCCGACCTCGGCTCCGACTCGGCCACTCTAAAAGCTCGAGAGTTGGCTCCACCGGCTCGAGGCTCCCCTTATATCCCACAATGCTAGGCGGTATTACCTCAGATCTCGTTTGCCGCTACAGCGATCGAGGTGTATGGTTTCTACCGGCTTCAGGTTAGTTATTATAGATTAATCTATAGTGAATTTAAACCCCCTTAATTTAGTCTATTTTAGTTATTTCCCTTAACTTAGTGGATTTTGACCCTTTCCTCCCTGTTTATCCACCCTTTTTTCCACAAGAACTTATTAGTTCTTCCCTCAGGCCTTCGGGCCCTTCCATCCCCTTAGTGGAGTGTATGTGTTTTTTTTTTAGGGATCTAAAAAAGAACTAATCTCCTTTTTTTAGTTATCCTTGTGAAAAGTGTAATCGGTGTGTTTGTGTGAGTGTGTGGTTACACTTTCCTTGAAAATGTCTAAGGAGTCAAAGGTCTCAGGCTTCAAGAAGTGTGACTCGTGCTGTCAGAAAATGTCTCTGACAGACAGTCACACTTCTTGTGTATACTGCCTGGGACCTTTACACCTGCAGGACTCTTGTGCTGTATGCCATGGCTTCAGCCCTAGAGTCCTGCAGGAAAGAAAAAAACAAACTTATTTTAAGAGGTTTGCTTAAGCCTGAGGGTTCCCCTACTGCTACTTCGGGCAAACCCTCGAAGGCTTCTAGGTCCTCGACTCCAGCTTCTGAATCGAGGCCTAAGGCTTCGAAACCTACTGCTACATCGGCTCTGGCTGGAGCCGATGAGTCTCGGACTACAGCTTCTGTGGTTCCCTCGGCTCCAGCTGGAGCCGAGGCATTGGAAATTCCTGGGTCGGCTCTGATCAGACCATCGGAACCGACATCTAGAAAGAGGGTCTAGGTCACCGTCCCTTGGCTCCGTTCATTCGGCTCCAGCGTCTCCCTTGCTGTCTGAACGGAGCCATAGATCTCACTCCTCTAGATCATCGAGGCTTTCGGATCATGACCTTCAGAGGGTAGTGAGTCGACTTCTTAAGTCCGAGGCACTGGCCCAAATGCTTCAGAGCCCGACTCATCAGTCGATGCTTGACCCTATTCTCAAAATGTTCCTCCTCCGACTCCTTTGAGCTCGGGCCGGGCGTTGAACCGAGACTGTGGTAGCTTCGGAACCGATACAATTGTCTTCGGTTCCGTCGTCGGCTCCGATTTCTTCCTTTGAAGAATCTCGGCGCCGGACTTCCCTCGTCGGCTCCGAGGGGGTGAGTGGCATCGGACCCTTGTCCGACCCCGCTCTCCCTCTCTGTGCTTCGGCGCTGGTGAGTTCGGCTCCGACATCGGCCTCGGAGCCATCACTGTCGGTGCCGAGGGAGGTTCTCAGCACCGGGCGGGGACCTCTGGCTCTGCCTGACAGGGGTGCGTTCGAGGTCATGCGGAGTGTGTTGGAACCTGGTTCAACTCCACAGTCGGCTCCGTCCGCCCCTCCCTCTTCGGTGCCTCAGGTTATGTCTACTCACTCCCTCATCCCAGACCGCAGAGAGCCAGCTCCTCAAGAATCCCCTGTGGGGATCTCATCCTCTTCCGAGGCCTCTCCTGAATTGGCAGGGGAGCCCCCTAGGAAGAGAAAGTGTAAGAGGAAGCACATAGACTCACCTGAGTCTGTCACCTCTGACACAGATTTAGAGGATTCCGAGGGTTCCCCCCGTTCCCCTTCTGAAGATGTCTCTTTTGCAGACATTCTAGAGATCCTGAAACAGAGGGGAAATTGGCCAGCCCTTAACCCTTCGGAGGATGAATCTGTGTATCTTGAGGCGTTTGGCTCTCGCCCTTCCACCTCCTGGTTGTCCCCCCACTTTGACCCCCTCATGCAGGTGGTAGCAAAAAAGGCTTGGACAGCTTTTGACTCAGTGGACCCCACCCCCAGGAGACCTTCAAAGTTTATCACAGCACCAGCAGATAAGCAATTTCTGACCAAGGGAGTTTCTGTGGATGCTATGGTGGTAGCTGCTGCCACTAAGAAGGAACTAGCTGATCCTTCGGTGCCTGTCCATCCTCCTAACAAGGAATCTAGGTCTATGGACAGGTACGGGAAGCGGATGTTTTCGTCAGTGACCTTTGCTATGCGTTCGCTGAACTACCTATGCCATTTCACTCGTCTTCAAAGAGATTTGATCAAGGAAGCGAGTGAGATGTTGAAGGATCCTACAGCTGTGGGTTTTCAGGACAAGATGAACGCTCAGCTGGCTACCCTAAACTCTATAGCTAACTCCTCCATGCGCCTCCTTTCATATGCAGCTGATGGAGCGAGCAGAGCCGCAGGGACAGGTGTTGCCTTACGCCGGCATGCCTGGATGCGGCTATGCAATTTTGCGGACCCCTTTAAAACGTCTTTCACTAGTTTGATGGATCATCTCTCTTTGGTCCTCAAGTGAAAGAAACCTTGACGAGGTGCGAGACGGATGGCAAAACTCTTTCTGCCGTCGGAGTCCGTTTTTCTACTCCTTCTAGGCCTTACCCCAAAGGCCAGAAAAGTGGGAAAATGTGGTTCCATAAACAATCTCAAGGGACTTTGCCTGACGACAGAGTCGGTTCCCTCCAGAGGCGGAGTGGGGAACAATAATGGTAGACGTCGCCCTAGAGGCAGGGGGGGTCCGCAGAACCAGGGCAATCGAGAAACTTTTTCCGATAAGCCCTTCCAGCATCCCTGAGGTGTTGCCCGACTGTCCACCTTCGGAGGCAGTCGGGGGAAGATTGTCACTGTACACAGAAGCCTGGCGATCCCTAACTCAAGACAAGTGGGTACAGTCCATCATTTCCGAAGGCTATTCCATTCCGTTCTTTCATATTCCAAATCAATCAAAAAAATCCCTTCCAGATGTTCCACCCGCTTAGAGGGATCAAGCAGCGTTGGAAATATCAAAGTTGCTTGCAAAAAGAGCCATTCAGCCAGTGCCAGCAGACCAGCAAGGATCCGGAATCTACTCCAAATTCCTTTTGGTTCCAAAGAAAACAGGGGACTGGAGACCCATTTTGGATCTCAGTATCTTGAACAAGTCGGTCAAGAAAACAAGATTTCAGATGGTCACGCTACAATCCATCCTACCCCTATTGGGAAAGGAAAACTGGATGTGCTCTATAGACCTCCAGGATGCGTACTATCATATAAAAATGAACAGATGCTCCAGGAGATACCTCCGCTTCCGGCTGGGAACCAGTCACTTTCAATTCAGAGCCCTGCCCTTTGGTCTCACCACTGCCCCCCGGGTGTTTACCAAATGCATGGCAGTGGTAGCTTCTCACCTGAGATGTCAAGGATTCCAGGTGTTTCCATATTTGGACGACTGGCTCCTCACAGCTCCTACCAAGCATCTTCTTCTAATGGCCAGAGACTACACCTTTCGCATTTGTCAAAAGTTAGGCATCTCAATAAATTGCGAAAAGTCTGTTTTGTCGCCTTGTCGCTATTACCTTCATAGGCGCAAATCTAGACACAGTCAACATGTCTGCGAGACTAACAGACCAAAGAATAGCAGACATACGCAAACTGGTCTCTCTTCTCTTTCACAGCAACAGAGTCAAAGCCAGATTAGTTCTGAAAGTACTGGGGATTATGGCGGCTGCTATCCCTCTACTTCTATTAGCCAGATTCCACATGAGAATCCTTCAATGGATGCTCTTCACACAATGGTCGTACCAGCAACTTCCGATGTCCCACACCATTATTATTACGCAAGCATGCAAGAATCATCTTCTTTGGTGGATTTCTTCCCCTCAGCTCTTCCTGGGAAGACCCTTTGTTCCTTCCCCTCCGGTTGCTACTCTGACAACGGACGCCTCCCTGATCTGGTGGGGGGGGGCATTATCAGGGCAGAACAGTCCAGGGCATATGGCAACCAGACGAATGCCACTTGCATATAAATGTTCTAGAGATGAGAGCAGTGCTTTTAGCGTTGCAAGCCCTTCAAGACTCTCTTCCCTTGGGAACGATAGCAATCCAGACGGACAATATGTCTGTAGTGTGGTATATCAACAAACAAGGCGGAACCAGGTCCTATCCCATATGTCGAGAAGCACTCAGACTGTGGCAATGGGCGATTTCTTCTCAGCGGTTTCTGATAGCAACGCACATCCCCGGGAAGTCCAATCTAATCGCGGACAAGTTGAGCAGAGCTATCCTCATGCCTCACGAGTGGTCTCTGAAAGATTCTATTTTGGAGAAAATTTTTCTCAAGTGGGGTCAGCCTTGCTGCGACCTTTTTGCTACTCCCCAAAACAGCAAGTGCAGAGATTATTTCACCCTATTCCGTTACCAGGCCAGCCCAGCAGAGATGCTCTAGTCCAAGTTTGGCCCCGGGGACTTCTGTATGCATTTCCTCCCTTCCCACTAATCTCTCAAGTGATACAGAAAGCTATCGCTCAGAAGGCCTCATTGATCCTCATTGCTCCTTACTGGCCTCGACAGGTTTGGTTCCCCTTTCTACATCAATTTCTGTTGGAGCAACCTTGGCATCTGGACCTAGTTCCAGATCTTTTGATCCATCAATCGGGTCAGTTACATCGCTCCCTCCCCTCTCTGAACCTCACTGCTTGGTTCCTCCAATTCCAACCTTAGCCAGGCTTCCTCAAATATCTCACTCTGTTCGAGATATTTTGATAGCTTCCCATAAATCTTCCACTCGGAAGATTTATCTTAGTAAGTGGAAACGTTTTGCCTTTTGGGCTCAAGTAAGGGACATAGATCCTTTCACTGCTTCCATCCAAATAGTCCTTGATTTTCTAGCTGAACTCTTCCATGCAGGTTCATCTCCTTCTACTCTTAAAGTTCAATTGGCAGCTATTTCTAACTTTCATGTGGGCATTTCAGATTCTGCCATCATGTCTCACAAGCTTTGCAAAGCTTTTTTTAAAGGAGTTTTTCTTCTCAGACCTCCTATAAGAAATCCTCCTCCTTCTTGGGACCTTAATTTAGTTCTCACATCTTTGATTCTTCCCCCTTTCGAACCTGCAGCTTCCTGTTCATTGAAATTGCTATCCTGGAAGACTCTCTTTCTGGTAGCCATTACTTCAGCTAGAAGGGTCTCAGAACTTCATGCACTCAGCAGTCGACCACCGTATCTATTGTTTCATAAAGACAGGGTGTCCTTACGAACCAATCCATCCTTTTTACCTAAAGTAGCCTCTGCGTCTAACCTAAATCAAAGCATTGACCTCCCTGTGTTTTTCCTAACTTTTCTAACAGGTCTGAACAAAAATTGCATTGGCTAGATGTTCATCGTCAGTTAAGGTATTATTTGGATAGAACCAAACAGATCAGGAAAACTGACCAGTTGTTTGTCTCTTATGCAGAAGGCAGAAAGGGACTTTCAGTTTCGAAGGTATCACTCTCCAGATGGCTAACATCTCTGATTTCCTTTGTTTATGAAATTAGACACCAAAAGCTGCCTAACAAACCTAAGGCCCACTCCACCAGAGCTTTGGCTACTTCTATAGCCTTCCAAGACAGGCTGCCTATTGACACCATTTGTGCAGCGGCTACTTGGGCTACTCCTCACACTTTCATTTCTCATTATAAGTTGGATTTAGCTTCTAGACATAGAGCTAACTTTGGTTCCACTGTTCTCAAGAGTCTGTTCCGATAGGCCACCGGGACAAGGTGCTAGGGGCGGTCCCATCCAGCAAGAATGAAGGCGAGATGGACAACTTAACATATAGAAGTTATGTTCTTACCATAACGTTCCATGTTAGTTGTCTTCTTCTCGCCTTCTTTCTGCGTCCCCCTCCTTCCCCCTAGCCTGGACAGACCTAGAGGAGTTTGATTGTGACCTCTCTTTCTACCACCTCTATTGTATATAGGTATATGCTATACTGTGCATATATTCCTTCATCAGATTTTCAGATCACCTTCTTCCCTTCCTTTTATAGAGGTGGGTTTTTCCCTTTTCCAGTGGTTCTGGAGTTATTTTTGGCTGGGCATAGCTTACAAACGAGATCTGAGGTAATACCGCCTAGCATTGTGGGATATAAGGGGAACCTCGAGCCGGTGGAACCAACTCTCGAGCTTTTAGAGTGGCCTAGTCGGAGCCGAGGTCGGCTCCGAACCCATCCAGCAAGAAAGAAGGCGAGAAGAAGACAACTAACATGGAACGTTATGGTAAGAACATAACTTCTATTTTTATCAAAATGGGTGACTGATTGTATTTCATTTGTGTATAGCAAGTTGGGTCTGGTCTTGTCTAAACCCTTAAAGGCCCATTCAACAAGATCTTTGGCGACCTTATTAGCTTTCCTAGCTAGGACTTCCATGGATGGTATTTGTTCAGCCGCAACTTGGGCTAATTCTCATACCTTTATCACTCATTACAAACTGAATCTGGTCTCTCTGTAGTGCTCGGGAATATCCTTAGAGTCCACCTGGGATTCAGGAAGCTGGGGACTGTCCCATATGTTGAGGAATGAATGAAAATTGGCAATGTCAGATAAAGAAGTTGTGTTGTCCGTTTTCATTTTTCCTCACCCCCCCACCCCATCCATGTTTCTTTGCTGATTTCTGGAACAGTGGGAGTGTGTTCAAGAACTACATTTCCTTTCTCTGAACTCCAGAAAGTGATTTTCCATAGTATATGCATATGCCTATATTGCCCCTTAAGGGGCTACAAACAAGATTTGGCGAAGGAAAGGAATTATATCATTGTGGGTAAGGAAGGAGCTTGAGAATTTTTTCCACAAGTTGTGGAACAGTGGCAGAGTCAGATCCTAGGATCGGATCCAAACCCATATGTTGAGGAAAAATGAATATGCACAACACAGATGGAATGTTATAGTGAGTACATAACTTTTTTTTTTTTTCTCAGTGTAGCAAAGCATGTATTACAGGCTATGGAGCCTGGTGTCTAGAAGCTGTTAGAGGTTAGCATCCCTTGTAAAGAAATTCCTGAGGAAACATGGTCTGATGATTCTGATTGACAGAGATGGAGCTACTTCTCCTTTAGGACACCAAGCCAAACTTTCTGACTGTGAAGAAAATACAAATGTCCTTCCATTTCACTGTTGCATTATTCATTACATTAGAGATCCCTTGCCAAGGGCAGTCCAATGTCTGCCCAGTATACCAAAGCCTTTAGGTTACTTTAAGGTACGCCGTTTGTTACACCTATGCTCCTTGCATAGCATAGGGCATTAAGGTGGTTCCGTACATACCATCTTCAGAACATCTTTACCAACAGTCTGAACTTCATTGCTTGATCGTTGGTCTGAACGCCCATTCCATTGCTGGTTCACCAAACCATTGCAGATAAGTGCCCTGTTGAGGTTCTTTTTTACTTGCACTTTTTTGTTGTTGCTTGTGGGGTTTCATGTCATCCAAGAAGGGTAAATGCCAGTGTGGAAGACCGATTCCCCATAAAGACCACCTTGACCAGTGTCTTTTTTTGCTTAGGTGCTTCTCAGGACCACATGTCCTTTTCCATTTGTCGGGCTATTGTACCTTAAACCCTTCATAGCAGACTATCTTTTTTGCTGCTTTATCTTGAACAATCAAGTGCCTTAAGCTTCTTGTGAAAGATGCAATGGAGGATACTTCTGCTCTGTGGGACAGCAATCAGTGAAGAAGGCCAAGAAGCCTAGGCTGAAATCTACTGTTGTTCAGCCTCCACATGACATCTCTCCCCAGGCGAGTCAGTGCCCGGAGGTTCACTCAGCTTTGATTGGATTCTTCTGCCGCGACCGGGTTGGAGGACGGCGGGGATCTGACTTTCAGCATGTCCGAGGAGGCTTTGCAGACATCTATTTTGGAAGCTCAGAGGGAGCCATGACTGATTATTTCCAAGGGGCCTAGGGGTGTGTGACGTCCAGTTACTATTCCACTATTTTGCCACTAAATAATGTGATGCCCCGACAATGCCCTACCGGACTGTCAACAATAATGTGACATCCCCCACTATCCTGGGTCAGTAACTAAGGAGCTTCAGTCCTCACTACTGACTCCAGTGTGAGACTGTCACTTAAACAGGAGTAATATTCCACAATTTTCCCCTAAGAGCACAACAGGAACATGCTCTTTAACCTAGGACTGGACTGTATTCTTCTGTCCACCCCAAATATAATTCCTTATTACACAGTTCAGAGCAATGTGCCCCAGTTTACGACCTCTGATACACCCACACTTAAAGCAATTAAATCTCACACATTAAAACACTTCTGGGAAAGCCTGCCACAATTTTCCAGCTGTGTCCCTTCCCCAAAATAATACGGTAATGCTGCCAGCAATCAAAGTGTCATCTTGCCCTTTTAAAGGGGTGTCCAATTATGAAAATTTAAATATTAAAACAAATAGTAGCAAATGACCTAAGCAGAAAGGCTTTTGGAGTGGCCCAGGAAATTATCAAAACAAGTATAAGCATGGTCAAATCACTAAAGAAAAACACCGACCAGCCACAATGTAAGTTAATAAAAATATTTAATAATGAGTAAAATTATTACAAATATAAAACAGTAATTTTCCATAAACAAACATAACTCAATTACCAGGAAAATGAAGTCAATATTGAAGGATAGAAGTCCAACATTTAGAAAAACTATAAGTGATCTAGTTATAATTTTTTGTCTGACTTAAAGAACACTGTCCCTGATCTAAACTAAATTACAACAGAGCAAAGGCAGACTTAAAGTTCTTGATGAGACCTTTTGACTATCCACTGCACAGTACATCTGTGAACAACTCACAGCTGGATGTTAACTGACACCACCTGTTTTCAGCAGTCTGTTTTATCGACTAGCCTGACTGTCACAACTGTTCCAGTTTTAATTTTCATTTTATGTTTAGCAAACAGCTGTTGGTTGATTTTCAAAAGTTCCTTCCTGTCTTTTAGCTTCTGATGGTAACACATAGCAACAGTCAACATTCTGATCATATTGTCTGCAGATCAGCTGAATCTTTCTTCACAAACATACTCAGAAATGTAAGGACACTGTTCAAGTCTTTAAAACATTCTACACAAACAGGTTAATCTGAATTTATGTACAAAAACTCAGCCAGACATGCTAGCACAAATAACAGTGTCTAGTTTCTGTCGCTGTCTGATCAGGATAAAACAGACCAACATTCGTGGATTCTGTTCAAGCAGCTTTATTACACACAAACACTTCAGAATTGAGGCTTTAACTTAAACTTATAAACAGACTGACTGCCAAGCTCATGCATATTAACACTCTGGCTGTTCTCTCAAAAATGGCACTGCTGCCTGCTTGTGCTCTGTATTTATATGCATGTGCTACATCTGGAAATGCTTCTTAAAGGTACATAAACACGCTCTGATCTACATCCTCCCTCTTTGTGACATGGTCCTTATACAGAATAATTGTATTCAATGACATGCAATTTACAGAAATTATCTTTTGACATGCAGTTGTACAGGACTAGTTGTTTGACATGCAATCGTACAAAATAAGACACCTATAAAACAGTTATGTCCAAGTTGCTGTGTATTTTACTCTAGGTCTGGAAATACGACCTGATCGTGTAACATAAAAGTCAGAACTGGATCCAGCAACATCTGGGACATCATCAGGAACAGGAATGGATACGGAGACATACTCCTCGGTATGAACATTGTCTGGGTTGCTCTGAGACCTAGACTGTGTATCACAGGTACAATGCGGCGATATCGCTTCTGATACAGGAAGATGATGTCTGCAGATGTTCATCGTGTTTCACTGTTGCAGTCATCACTGTAGGGTTCTTCCTGCCGGCAGGCAGCCCTCGGTCGGCCAGAATCCCAAAGTCTGGGTCCGGCGTCGGCTGTTCAGTCATGCTCCCTGACGTCAGAGCGTCAGGAGTACAAAGCTGCCAGCCGATGCCATGTTCTCCAGTCTTTCTTGCCGTGTAGTGGAAGCAGTTCACAAGTGGCAGTCGGCTGACTCCTGATATTTTTTCGTGCTTCATTCCGAAGACTTTCTTCTTCTTCTCAAAGCTAAGTACCCCGTTGGGGAAACTTTTTTCTTGCTCCAGTCCGATGTCAGAAAAAGTTAATAATTGTATTTCTTGTGGGAAGCAAATACCTCCTAAGGATTTCCACTCTTAGTGTATTCCTTGTTTAGGCCCTGACCACGACGTAGCTAGTTGTCGGTTTTGTGCTAGATCTAACCAACATACTATTAAGTGGCGGTACGATTTTGCTTTTCACTACTTTGGCAGGCGATTTAATTACAGTATGTGATCGGACACGCTTCCGACTCCCGGAGTTCACAAACAATGCAAGGATAAGGACAGGCCTCCGAGGTCCAAATCAGACGACGGTTTACAAGCAGAGCCAGCTACAGGTTCGGCCATCATCAGTGAGACACTTTCGCAGCCCCTGTTGTTGGCCATTTCAGAACCGATTGCCGAAAAAGACTCCCATGAGGAGCCAACTAGGCCTTTGAGTACTCCAGCTGCAGGACCTTCGGACAATGCTCCCTCGGATGGGTCTGGAGCCGCTGTGCAGGTACCGGCTTCCGAGGGGGTTTTCAGGCCTACACAGCTTCTGATAAAGTCAAAGGCAAAGACTCCTTCTAAATCAAAGACTCCAGCCCAAGCCTCTTCTGATCCGGGACCCAAATCTCAGAAACAGCTGCTTAAAATGGTGGAGGACTTACTAACCATGATTAGGTGTTCACATCCCCCTCCAGACAAAAGGCCAAGGCAAGAATTGGATTATGAATCCTCTGATCAGGCATCTATTTCTTCAGTGTCTTCCTCTGAACAGGAATATTCTTTCCCTCCTTATGAGGATTTTGATGCTGAGGAATCCATTCCATCAGCTTCTCCCCCTGATGATTTTTCTTTTGGGGAAACTTTACATGACATGAGGGAACATTTTCACTGGGAAGGACAGGAGTACTCTGAATCTAAGAGAAGACTTAGGGATTTCCTTCTTCTTCCCCAACACAGACCCCTGGCTATTCCTCCTATTTTGGATATTGTGGATGATGTCTTTTCTGACGCTAATTTAACTCCTGACTCCTTTCCTCCAGCCCCTGCTAAGCCTGACCGATATTACAGGGTCCCTGCCTCCCACCAGTTCCTTTACAAAAATTCTGCTGCTGATCCAGAAACCATTTCTTAGGGTCCTAAGGGTGTTAAGGCCGCCTCTGCTAAATACCCTATTCCATCAGATAAGGATTCTAGAGCTTTGGAGAGATGGGGCAAAAAAGTGTACACTTCTGCTACTTTATCCATTAGGGCTTTAAATTGTCAATTTCATATGCTAAAATATCAGCAATTTCTGCTGTCCGTTATGAAACAAAAGCTAGGTACCATTTCTGCATGTGCAGATAATAAGGAATTACACGATTTGATGCATGCTACTGAGCAACTGGGGAAGCATGCCTTACACTGTAGTTTTGATGCCTTGGAGGCTTCATGCAGAGCGGCTGCCACTGGCACAGTCATTAGAAGGAATGCTTGGTTAAAGAAACAAAGCTTATTTGATCAGGTGAAAGCACAGTTACTGGATGCTCCTGTTCAGAATAATGTTTTAGCAAATTTCTTAAACAATTGACTAGTTAACTGAGAACCATTGTCAGAAATAACTTTGTGTGGACTACCATGGACTGAGAAATGATGTTTCATCTTAGTAAGAACAGCACTGGATGTTAGGCTAGGTAGCAAATCGATCTCAAACCAGTTAGAATAAGAGTCTACCAACACTAAGTAATGTTGACTGTTCCGCTCAAATGTCAGTTGCTACTGTTGACCAGGGTATTTCAGGAATTTTGCTTGGCTGAATTGGCTCTTTTTGCAAATGCGGCTTAATACTGTTGCACACTGAACAAGAAGAAAGCACTTTATCAATGTATTTTGCTAGAGAAGACCAAAATACAAGTCCTCTCGCCTTTCTTGTGGTAGAATCAGAACCTGTGTGGCCATTATGTAAAATTTGAATGTATTCATGCTGTAAGGAAGTAGAAACAATAACTGTTGGACCTTTGAAAATACCATCTTCCATCAGGATCTCGTCTGTGTATGGAAAGTAAGACTGCACTTCTGGCTGCACACAGGATTGCTTTGACGGCCATCCTACATTGATGAAGTGGTTGAGCTTTTGTAATATTGGATCAGCCTTTTGTATGATCACTCAACTCATCAAGTCTCATGGTAGAAAAATTATGCACCTTCATGACATCAAAGTCAAAATTCTGTGCATCAAGCTGTTCTGTGGTATTTCTGGGTGATCTGGATAAGGTATTTTTTCTTTCTCTTTGTAGTTTTTGTGGAATCTTTTAAATCATTCTTCGTCATTGCTCCTTTTGGCAGAAGTTTCTTATTTGGCCCCAAGGTTAAAGACACTCTACAGGTGTGAGAAAGATGAGAAGACTCTGTCTGCTATTGAAGTACGTTTTTCGAATTCTCAGAGAACCTTTTCCAAGAATCAGAGAGGTGGTCAAAAGATGTGGTTCGGGAAATCCCAGGTTCCTTTCCAGGATGCACATGGAGAAAGTTCTCCTTGTGGCATGGGGGTGGGTAACTCCAATGGAATATGCCACCCACAAGGTAGAAGAGGCCCACAGAACCAAGGGTCCGGAGATTCTTTCTCTGACGAGCCCTATCAATGCTCCTAAAAGAGGCCTGATTGTCTGGAGGCAGTCTGGTCTCACCAGAGGGCCTGGCCTGGCCTGGCTAAACATAACAAAAAGATATTTGGATGCAGAGGATTACTTCCAGAGGCTTTATAATTTCCTTTTCCCTACTATTGTTGTTGCAGAACAAAATTCCTGACAGTCTACCCAGTCAGAGGAAAATGGCAGCCGTGGAAATACAAAAGCTGTTGGAAAAAAGAGTCATCCAAGAGGTCCCTCCAGAACAGAAAGGATCCAAAACTTACTCAAGATTCTTTTTAGTGCAAAAGAAAATGGGACTGGAGACCAATCTTGTATCTCTACATTCTGAGCAAGTCAGTTCTGCATACCATGTTCTGGACGGTCACAATTCAGTCCATTTTTCCTTTCCTGCACAACAATGACTGGATGTACTTTAGAGGTCTCCAGGATGTGTATTGTCACATACAAATGAACAAATGGTCCAGGAGATACCTACACTTTCAGCTGGGAGCCAGTCACTACCACTTCAGAGCACTGCCCTTTGGTCTCACTACAGCCCCCAGGGTGTTTACCAAATGCATGTCAGTAGTAACAGCTCACTTCAGACTGCAGGGATTCAGAGTGTTTCCACAACTAGATGACTGGCTCCTTACCGCCTCAACAAAGCATCCACTGATAAAAGCTCGAGATTATGTTCTCCAGACTTGTTGCAATTTGGGTATCGCAATAAACTACAAGAAGTCTTACTTTCAACCTCATTCTCTAGAGTTCATAGGGGCCAATTTTAGCACAACATCAATGATAGTATCTCTCCCATTACTTTCAAACCATTTGTGTTCAAGTCAGAAGAATACTCAGGAAATCAGTATTGCCACCCCAAAAGTTATTACAGTCCCTGGGATCATGTCTGCAGCAACTGTGCTACTTCCACTAGCAAGATAGCATATGTGAATCCTCCTGTGGACACAACCCAGTGGTCCATTTTACTTCAACCACTGTCCACCAAAATCAGCATAATGCAGGCCTGTAAAAAGGACCTTTGGTGATGGATTCACTGAGATCGAATATTACAAAGTTATCTATTCATCCTCCCTCATCCCAAGGCCATAGTGACCATGGAAACATCCCTGATCAGGTGAGGGGGGCATTTTTTTGGGGAATACTGTTCAAGGCTTGTGGTCTCCCAAAGAGGCCAACTTGCATATCACTGTAGTGGAAAGGAGAGCAGTCCTCCTAGCATTGCAGGAATTCCAAGATTCTCTCCCTTCCAGGATGATTGCAGTTCAAACAGCTAATATGTCTGTAATATGGTACAGCAACAAACAAGGAGGAATCGGATAATAAATACCCCTTGTGTCGAGAAGTCCTAAGTGTGTGGCAGTGGGCAATGTCTTCAAATCGATTTCTGAAAGCAATGCATATACCAGGGAAATCAAATGTGATAGCAGACAACTTGAGCAGGTCCATATTACCTCATGAGTGGTCCCTTAACACACACACAAGTAGTGGAAATGATATTCCACCAGTGAGGCCAGCTATGCTGCAAACTATCCCCCCCCCCCCCGAATAACAAATGCAACAGGTTCTTCGCCCTAATTCCCCCACTGGGGGAGTCACTGAGAGACTCTCTCCTTCATGACTGGCCTCCAAGTCTCCTCTGTGCTTACCCTCTAGTTCCCTTAATTGCCAAATTTCTGCAGAAAGTATCTCGTTTGAAGAACAGAGTCATCCTCATTGCCACTTATTGGCCTTGACAGATCTGATTTTTCTTCCTTTGGTCTCACCTGGTTTATCAACCATGGATTCTAGATCCAATTCCTAACCTTCTGTCTCATCCAACAGATTTGACTACCCGGGATATCTTGGGCTTCAAGTTAACTGCATGGTATCTCCAATTCCAGTGATACCCAGACAGTCTAAGCCCTCTTCTCCAGTGCACCACATTCTTTTATCTTCTCACAAGCCCTCTACCAGGAGAATCTACAAGAGCAAATGGAAAAGATTAGTCCTTTGGGCACAATAACATGACACGGACCTGTTTTCAACACCTATATAGAAGATCCTTGAATTCTTGGCTTCCATTTTCAATAATGGGGCCAGTCCAGCTAGCTCTATATCCAATTTTCATATTGGAACTGATAATTCTACTTTAGCATCTTCAAGTCTTTGTAAAGCCTTTATAAAAAGATCATTTTTTTTTTTTTTACTAAAACCCCTTTCAAGTACCCTACTCCACCTTGGGATCTTACTGTAATGTTGCAGGCCCTAACCCAGACTCCTTTTGAACCTGCAGCAAGATGTGAACTAAAATATTTGACTTGGAAGATGATTTTTCTTATAGCCATAACATTGACTACAAGGGTGTCAGAACTGCAAGCCATGTCTGCTATGCCTCCTTACCTGAACTTTCATAAGGATATGGTATATTTTAGCACCAACCCTTCATTCCTTCCTAATGTGGTATAAGGATTTAATATTAACCAAACCATTAATCTCCCTGTATTCTTTCCAAATTTCTCCAACATAGGTGAGTGCATGTTACATTTATTGGACACTCCCAGACAATTATGTTTCTATATGCACAGAACTGAAAAAAATTAGCAAATCTGATCAATTGTGTCCTTTTCTGAAACCAGATTGGGTCATCTATTTTCAAAGGTAATTTTATCAAAATGGGTGACTGATTGTATTTCATTTGTGTATAGCAAGTTGAGTCTGGTCTTGTCTAAACCCTTAAAGGCCCATTCAACAAGATCTTTGGCGACCTTATTAGCTTTCCTAGCTAGAACTTCCATGGATGGTATTTGTTCAGCCGCAACTTGGGCTAATTCTCATACCTTTATCACTCATTACAAACTGAATCTGGTCTCTCTCTAGTGCTCGGGAATATCCTTAGAGTCCACCTGGGATTCAGGAAGCTGGGGACTGTCCCATATGTTGAGGAATGAATGAAAATTGGCAATGTCAGATAAAGACGTTGTGTTGTCCGTTTTCATTTTTCCTCACCCCCCTATTCATGTTTCTTTGCTGATTTCTGGAACAGCGGGAGTGTGTTCAAGAACTACATTTCCTTTCTCTGAACTCCAGAAAGTGATTTTCCATAGTATATGCATATGCCTATATTGCCCCTTAAGGGGCTACAAACAAGATTTGGCGAAGGAAAGGAATTATATCATTGTGGGTAAGGAAGCAGCTTGAGAATTTTTGGTTTCCACAAGTTGTGGAACAGTGGCAGAGTCTGATCCTAGGATCGGATCCAAACCCATATGTTGAGGAAAAATTAATATGCACAACACAGATGGAATGTTATAGTGAGTACATAACTTTTTTTTTTTTTTCTCAGTGTAGCAAAGCATGTATTACAGGCTATGGAGCCTGGTGTCTAGAAGCTGTTAGAGGTTAGCATCCCTTGTAAAGAAATTCCTGAGGAAACATGGTCTGATGATTCTGATTGACAGAAATGGAGCTACTTCTCCTTTAGGACACCAAGCCAAACTTTCTCACTGTGAAGAAAATACAAATGTCCTTCCATTTCACTGTTGCATTATTCATTACATTAGGGATCCCTTGCCAAGGGCAGTCTAATGTCTGCCCAGTTTATCAAAGCCTTTAGGTTACTTTAAGGTACGCCATTTGTCACACCTATGCTCCTTGCATAGCATAGGGCATTAAGGTGGTTCCGTACATACCATCTTCAGAACATCTTTACCAACAGTCTGAACTTCATTGCTTGATCGTTGGTCTGATCGCCCATTCCATTGCTGGTTCACCAAACCATTGCAGATAAGTGCCCTGTTGAGGTTCTTTTTTACTCGCACTTTTTTGTTGTTGCTTGTGGGGTTTCATGTCATCCAAGAAGGGTAAATGCCAGTGTGGAAGACCGATTCCCCATAAAGACCACCATGACCAGTGTCTTTTTTTGCTTAGGTGCTTCTCAGGACCACATGTCCTTTTCCATTTGTCAGGCTATTGTACCTTAAACCCTTCATAGCAGACTATCTTTTTTGGTGCTTTATCTTGAACAATCAAGTGTCTTAAGCTTCTTGTGAAAGATACAATGGAGGATACTTCTGCTCTGTGGGACAGCAATCAGTGAAGAAGGCCAAGAAGCCTAGGCTGGAATCTACTGTGTTCAGCCTCCACAGGACATCTCTCCCCAGGCGAGTCAGTGCCCGGAGGTTCACTCCGCTTTGATTGGATTCTTCTACCGCGACCGGGTTGGAGGACGGCGGAGATCTGACTTTCAGCATGTCCGAGGAGGCTTTGCAGACATCTATTTTGGATGCTCAGAGGAAACCATGACTGATTATTTCCAAGGGGCCTAGGGGTGTGTGACGTCCAGTTACTATTCCACTATTTTGCCACTAAATAATGTGATGCACCGACAATGCCCTACCGGATTGTCAGCAATAATGTGACATCCCCCACTATCCTGGGTCAGTAACTAAGGAGCTTCAGTCCTCACTACTGACTCCAGTGTGAGACTGTCACTTAAACAGGAGTAATATTCCACAATTTTCCCCTAAGGGCACAACAGGAACATGCTCTTTAACCTAGGACTGGACTGTATTCTTCTGTCCATCCCAAATACAATTCCTTATTACACAGTTCAGAGCAATGTGTCCCAGTTTAAGACCTCTGATACACCCACACTTAAAGCAATTAAATCTCACACATCAAAACACTTCTGGGAAAGCCTGCCACAAATTTCCAGCTGTGTCCCTTCCCCAAAATAATACGGTAATGCTGCCAGCAATCAAAGTGCATCTTGCCCTTTTAAAGGGGTGTCCAATTATGAAAATTAAATATTAAAACAAATAGTAGCAAATGACCTAAGCAGAAAGGCTTTTGGAGTGGCCCAGGAAGTTATCAAAGCAAGTATAAGCATGGTCAAATCACTAAAGAAAAACACAGACCAGCCACAATGTAAGTTAATAAAAATATTTAATAATGAGTAAAATTATTACAAATATAAAACAGTAATTTTCCATAAACTAACATAACTCAATTACCAGGAAAATGAAGTCAATATTGAAGGATAGAAATCCAACATTTAGAAAAACTATAAGTGATCTAGTTATAATTTCCTGTCTGACTTAAAGAACACTGTCCCTGATCTAAACTAAATTACAACAGAGCAAATGCAGGCTTAAAGTTCTTGATGAGACCTTTTGACTATCCACTGCACAGTACATCTGTGAACAACTCACAGCTGGATGTTAACTGACACCACCTGTTTTCAGCAGTCTGTTTTATAGACTAGCCTGACTGTCACAACTGTTCCAGTTTTAATTTTCATTTCATGTTTTGAAAATCAACCAACAGCTGTTTGCTAAAGTTCCTTCCTGTCTTTTAGCTTCTGATGGTAACACATAGCAACTGTCAACATTCTGATCATATTGTCTGCAGATCAGCTGAATCCTTCTTCACAAACATACTCAGAAATGTAAGGACACTGTTCAAGTCTTTAAAACATTTTACACAAACAGGTTATTCTGAATTTATGTACAAAAACTCAGCCAGACATGCTAGCACAAATAACAGTGTCTAGTTTCTGTCGCTGTCTGATCAGGATAAAACAGACCAACATTCGTGGATTCTGTTCAAGCAGCTTTATTACACACAAACACTTCAGAATTGAGGCTTTAACTTAAACTTATAAACAGACTGACTGCCAAGCTCATGCATATTAACACTCTGGCTGTTCTCTCAAAAATGGTACTGCTGCCTGCTTGTGCTCTGTATTTATATGCATGTGCTACATCTGGAAATGCTTCTTAAAGGTACATAAACACGCTCTGATCTACATCCTCCCTCTTTGTGACATGGTCCTTATACAGAATAACTGTATTCAATGACATGCAATTTACAGAAATTATCTTTTGACATGCAGTTATACAGGACTAGTTGTTTGACAAATCATACAAAATAAGACACCTATAAAACAGTTATGTCCAAGTTGCTGTGTATTTTACTCTAGGTCTGGAAATACGACCTGATCGTGTAACATAAAAGTCAGAACTGGATCCAGCAACATCTGGGACATCATCAGGAATAGGAATGGATACGGAGACATACTCCTCGGTATGAACATTGTCTGGGTTGCTCTGAGACCTAGACTGTGTATCACAGGTACAATGCGGCGATATCGCTTCTAATACAGGAAGATGATGTCTGCAGATGTTCATCGTGTTTCACTGTTGCAGTCATCACTGTAGGGTTCTTCCTGCCGGCAGGCAGCCCTCGGTCGGCCAGAATCCCAAAGTCTGGGTCCGGCGCCGGCTGTTCAGTCATGCTCCCTGACGTCAGAGCGTCAGGAGTACAAAGCTGCCAGCCGATGCCATGTTCTCCAGTCTTTCTTGCCATGCAGTGGAAGCAGTTCACAAGTGCCGGTCGGCTGACTCCTGATATTTTTTCGTGCTTCATTCCAAAGACTTTCTTCTTCTTCTCAAAGCTAAGTACCCCGTTGGGGAAACTTTTTTCTTGCTCCAGTTCGATGTCAGAAAAAGTTAATAATTGTATTTCTTGTGGGAAGCAAATACCTCATAAGGATTTCCACTCTTAGTGTATTCCTTGTTTAGGCCCTGACCACGACGTAGCTAGTTGTCGGTTTTGTGCTAGATCTAACCAACATACTATTAAGTGGCGGTACGATTTTGCTTTTCACTACTTTGGCAGGCGATTTAATTACAATATGTGATCAGACACGCTTCCGACTACCGGAGTTCACAAACGACGCAAGGATAAGGACAGGCCTCCGAGGTCCAAATCAGACGACTGTTTACAAGCAGAGCCAACTACAGGTTCGGCCATCGTCAGTGAGGTGCTTTCGCAGCCCCTGTCGTCGGCCATTTCAGAACTGATTGCCGAAAAAGACTCCCACTAGGAGCCAACTAGGCCTTTGAGTACTCCAGCTGCAGGATCTTCGGACAATGCTCCCTCAGATGGGTCCGGAGCCGCTGTGCAGGTACCGGCTTCCGAGGGGGTTTTCAGGCCTACACAGCTTCTGATAAAGGCAAAGACTCCTTCTAAATCAAAGACTCCAGCCCAGGCCTCTTCTGATCTGGGACCCAAATCTCAGAAACAGCTGCTTAAAATGGTGGAGGACTTACTAACCATGATTAGATGTTCACATCCCCCTCCAGACAAAAGGCCAAGGCAAGAATTGGATTATGAATCCTCTGATCAGGCATCTATTTCTTCAGTGTCGTCCTCTGAACAGGAATATTCTTTCCCTCCTTATGAGGATTCTGATGCTGAGGAATCCATTCCATCAGCTTCTCCCCCTGATGATTTTTCTTTTGGGGAAACTTTACATGACATGAGGGAACATTTTCACTGGGAAGGACAGGAGTACTCTGAATCTAAGAGAAGACTTAGGGATTTCCTTCTTCTTCCCCCAACACAGACCCCTGGCTATTCCTCCTATTTTGGATATTGTGGATGATGTCTTTTCTGAGGCTAATTTAACTCCTGACTCCTTTCCTCCAGTCCCTGCTAAGCCTGACAGATATTACAGGGTCCCTGCCTCCCACCAGTTCCTTTACAAAAATCTTGCTGCTGATCCAGAAACCATTTCTCAGGGTCCTAAGGGTGTTAAGGCCGTCTCTGCTAAAAACCCTATTCCATCAGATAAGGATTCTAGAGCTTTGGAGAGATGGGGCAAAAAAGTGTACACTTCCGCTACTTTATCCATTAGGGCTTTAAATTGTCAATTTCATATGCTAAAATATCAGCAATTTCTGCTGTCCGTTATGAAACAAAAGCTAGGTACCATTTCTGCATGTGCAGATAATAAGGAATTACATGATTTGATGCATGCAACTGAGCAAGTGGGGAAGCATGCCTTACACTGTGGTTTTGATGCCTTGGAGGCTTCATGCAGGGCGGCTGCCACTGGCACAGTCATTAGAAGGAATGCTTGGTTAAAGGAACAAAGCTTACTTGATCAAGTGAAAGCACAGTTACTGGATGCTCCTGTTCTGCATAATGTTTTGTTTGGGTCTAAGGCTGAAGAGGTGATAAAGAAAATGGAGGATAAGGCAAAATCTGTGCAAACGGTTAAGGATTTCTTACAAGTTCAGCCCCCAAGATTTAGCAGAAATTGGCCAACTAAAAATTGGTCCTTTCCCAGCTTGGACAGGCCTAAGAGGGGTAGATACAGGCGCTCCAGAGGGAGGGCCCAAGCACAGACCTCTTACAGACTTAGACAGTGGAGTGCTTCCACCCCCAGGGTTGGAGAGGGCAGACCTCAATCTTATAGAAAACAGGCTCAGTGACTCCCCCTGCATGGCTCCAGGAACCTCTCTCCTGGAGGCCCCTCTAGGAGGAAAACTCTCTCTTTTTCAACAAAATTGGACTTACATAACCCAAGACAAGTGGGTTCTGGATGTAGTTTCAAGAGGTTATAAATTCCACTTTCATACCTTGCCAAGACCAAACGGATGGCCAGACCTACCAAAACACCAATGAGCAGAGGCATTAAACCAGGTGGGATCCCTCATGGCTATGAGGGCCATAGAACTGGTTCCACAATCAGAGACTGGGCAAGGCTTTTACTCAAGGCTCTTTCTAGTTCTCAGAAAACAAAATTCATGGAGACCCATCCTGGATCTGTCAGTCTTAAATACTTTCCTGGAGATACCAAAGTTCAAGATGCTTACTTTGCAGCAGCTCCTGCCATTGTTGAGCAAAAATGCATGGATGGTGACATTGGATTTAAAGGAGGCTTACCTACACATCCCTATCAGACAGAAGTGTAGAAAATTCCTCAGGTTCAAGGCCGGCTCGAAACATTACTAATTCTCTGTGCTGCCCTTTGGCTTGTCTACTGCACCCAGGGTCTTCACCAAGTGCCTGGCACCAGTAGAAGCTTATTGCAGACTCAAGGGAATTCAAATTTACCCTTATCTGGACGACTGCCTTATTCAAGCAGACAGCAAGGATGTCTTACTCCAGCACTTGGAATTTGTTCAAAATCTACTCAAGTACCTGGGATTCACTGTGAACATAAAGTCAAATTTGACACCCACACAACAGATAACTTTTCTGGGTGCTCTTCTAAAGACAACAACCCAGATGGCATTCCTGACATCCAAAAAACAACTACAGCTGACTTCAACTTTCAAAACCTTGGCGTTAATGTCTCCGCTAACTGCAAGAAAATTCCTGCAGGCTTTGGGTTACATGGTCTCCTGCATCCTTCTCATACCATATGCAAGACTACATATGCGAAAAATACAATGGTACCTAAAAAGTGTATGGTCCCAGCATTGCCACAGTCTAGACACACAGATTGCTGTTTTGCCTTGCCTACAAAAGGAATTCCATTGGTGGACCATGGCATGCCTTCACAACAAAGGGAAAGCCTTCAGTCTGCCCCCAGCCAACCAAGTGTTAACCACGGACGCCTCGGATTACGCATGGGGAGCCCACTTGCAGGGGAAAGGCCTGCAAGGTTTTTGGACAGAGGATCAGAAGCACCTACATATCAATTTAAAAGAGATGTTAGCTGTACAGAATGCCCTCCTGGCTTTCAGGGATCTTCTACAGCCAGGACAACTACTGATATGGACAGACAACACCACAGTTATGTGGTACATAAACAAGTAAGAGGGTTCACACTCCTACCCCCTTTGCAGACTAGCCATGACTCTATGGAACACAGCTCTAGCTTGCAAAGTGGATCTACAAGCTCAGTTCCTGCCAGGGACACAATATATTCTGGCAGACAGCCTGAGCAGGAATCTGTCAGACCCACACGAGTGGATGCTAGACACCCAAATATTCAAGATGATTACAGAAGCCTGGGGCTGCCCGGACTTAGATCTATTTGCATCCCCCCTCAACCACCAGTTACAAATTTTTTGCACAAGGACATTTCACAAACTAGCATGGAAAGTGGATGCTCTCTCATTCAGTTGGAGGAACCTCTCTGGGTATGCCTTTCCTCCACTACCTCTTCTTCCACGGGTGTTATTAAAGATCAAGCAGGACAAACCCAGGATGATTTTACTGGCCCCAAATTGGCCTCATCAATTTTGGTACTCAACACTGATGAATCTATCCCAGGACCCTCCTTGGATTCTACCAAATCTTTTGTCCCAACACCAGGGCCAGGTTCTGCACTCTCATATCAAAACTCTCAGCCTGGCAGCCTGGCGTATTCAGGGTCTATGATTAATCCTACCCTTCCCAAACAGGTCATGGATGTCATCTTAGAAGCCAGACGGCCTAGCACTAGAAAATCTTATGCAGGTAAATGGAAGAGATTTTGCACCTGGATGCATGCTCAGGATTCGGATCCTCACATTCCTAATATCCCATTGATTTTACATTACCTGACAGACATGTTACATAAGGGTTTATCCTTCTCCTCCATAAAAATACATGCCTCGGCTATCTCTGCACATTACAATACAGATCCTCCAATCTTTTCGCATCCACTTCTGAAACAATATCTCAGAGGAGCAAAGAATTTAAGGCCCCCTAGGACACCACCCATACCTGCCTGGGACCTCAACTATGTTCTGGAAAAACTCACTCTGTCTCCTTTTGAGCCTGCTGCCACATCTGATATTAAGTATTTATCATGGAAGACAGCTATCCTACTGGCTTTGACTTCAGCCAGGAGAGTCTCGGAGTTACAAGCACTCGTGGCTGTGGAACCTTATATTATTTTTCATCAAGATAGGGTGTCTTTAAGGACTAATCCTACTTTCATGCCTAAAGTGGTTTCCAAAGTGGCTTTTAAATCAAACTATTCACCTGCCAACTTTTTTCACTAATCCACAAAATAAGGGGGAAAGGCTCTTGCATTCCTTGGATGTACACAGGCAACTTCGTTTTTACCTGGACAGAACCAAGGATATCAGGAAAACAGAGCAACTGTTTGTTTCTTATGCAACAAATTCCCAAGGCAAAGCTATTTCAAAACAGATCATTTCTAAATGGATTGCTCATGGAATCAGATTTTGTTACTCTCATCATGGAAAGCAAATCCCAGGAAAAATTAGGACTCACTCTACCAGAGCTGCTGCTACTTCAGCTGCATTTCTCAGGGGAGTACCTACCAAAGATATTTTGGAAGCTGCAACTTGGAGTTCAGTGCATACTTTCTCCAAGCACTATAATCTCCCTCTTTACTCTGAGTCTAGGGCAGGCTTTGCTTCTGCAGTCTTGCAGGGCCTTCTAGCTGCCCCTTCAACTCTATAACCACCACCCTTTATCTCAGCTTTGGGATTCAACCCTACAGTGATGACTGCAACAGTGAAACATGATGAACATAGTACAGTTGTGTACACTTACCATAAATGTAGATGTTCGAGTGTCTTCACTGTTGCAGTCTGGGTTACCCACCCTCCTGTCCCCTCTTATACGTGTGGTTTCCTACTTCACCCTTCTTCTGAGGTGTATTTGCTACAGGGTATAGGGTTTGTTGTATGTTGCATTTTTGTTTTACTATTAGCCTTCACTTTTGGGCACTTGACATCTGGGGCAAGAAAAACTGGAGAACATGGCGTCGGCTGGCAGCTTTGTACTCCTGGCGCTCTGACATCAGGGAGCATGACTGAACAGCCGACGCCAGACCCAGACCTTGGGATTCTGGCCGACCGAGGGCTGCCTGCTGGCAGGAAGAACCCTACAGTGATGACTGCAACAGTGAAGACACTCGAACATCTACATTTATGGTAAGTGTACACAACTGTACTTTTCTCCTGTACACTATACCCAGATTCCACTAAGTAGGATCTCGGCTTGGAAATATATACCTCTCACTTGACCAATTTGATCAAAGCCTTGACCAATTTGATCAAAACCTTTCGCCGTTTGCATCCTCACTGTCCGTTTTTTTAACGGATGAAGAAATCTGCTTGTTTTATCATAGTAGGACTTTTGAGAAGAATGCTTCTTAAAAAGTTAGGCTTTGATTGCTCTGTTGTTTTTAGCATTAGGCACCAACTAACTAGAACTGTTAGGCAAGGTTGTTCTGGTTTGCCTAGATAGAAGTCTTTGAGCAGGACAGCCTAGTTGGTTGTCACAGGGTGTATTTCTGAGACTGAGTAAATTCAAGAAGATACCGGTGTTGTCACACTTTGACCTTTCTAGTAATTGCTTTGCACTCTGTACAACACGTTCAGCAAGGCCATTTGACTGAGGATATTGAGGACTGCTAGTAACATGGATAAAGTCCCAGGCTTTAGCAAATTTCTTAAACAATTGACTAGTTAACTGAGAACCATTGTCAGAAATAACTTTGTGTGGACTACCATGGACTGAGAAATGATGTTTCATCTTAGTAAGAACAGCACTGGATGTTAGGCTAGGTAGCAAATCGATCTCAAACCATTTAGAATAAGAGTCTACCAACACTAAGTAATGTTGACTGTTCCACTCAAATGTCAGTTGCTACTGTTGACCAGGGTATTTCAGGAATTTTGCTTGGCTGAATTGGCTCTTTTTGCAAATGCGGCTTAGTACTTTTGCACACTGAACAAGAAGAAAGCACTTTATCAATGTATTTTGCTAGAGAAGACCAAAATACAAGTCCTCTCGCCTTTCTTGTGGTAGAATCAGAACCTGGGTGGCCATTATGTAAAATCTGAATGTATTCATGCTGTAAAGAAGTAGAAACAATAACTTTTGGACCTTTGAAAATACCATCTTCCATCAGGATCTCGTCTGTGTATGGAAAGTAAGATTGCACTTCTGGCTGCACACAGGATTGCTTTGACGGCCATCCTACATTGATGAAGTGGTTGAGCTTTTGTAATATTGGATCAGCCTTTTGTATGATCACTCAACTCATCAAGTCTCGTGGTAGAAAAATTATGCACTTTCATGACATCAAAGTCAAAATTCTCTGCATCAAGCTGTTCTGTGGTATTTCTGGGTGATCTGGATAAGGTATCAGCCAGATAAAAAAGTTTACCTTTTGTATAGACCATTTTGAAATTGTACTTTTGTAATTTGAGCATCATTCTTTGTAGTCTTGCTGGAGCGGAATGCATAGGGTTCTTTAAAATAGTAACTAGAGGTTAATGGTCAGTTTCCATCTGGATTGCTCTGCTGTAGATATAATCCATGGAACTTCAAACATGCAAACACAATTGCCAAAAGTTCCTTCTCAATTTGAGCATACTGCATCTCAGTTTGGTTAAGAGAGTTCTAGATGGATAGGCAACAGGTCTGCCCTCTTAAAGAATAACTGCGCCAAGACCGAACTTTGAAGCATCACAGGAAAGAAGTACTGGTTTGTGGACATCATAGGTGGGTTTGCAGTTTGCTGTTTGAAGTTATCAAATGCTCTATGGTGTTGCTATGACCATGCAAATTTTTGCGTGTCAGCTCTCAAAGGTGCTGATAATTCACTAAAGTCAGGGATAAATTTGCCCAAATAGTTAACCATACCAAGAAAATGCTGTAGGGCTTGGACATTGTCTGCAGCTGGCTTGTTTAGAAGGATCTGGTCATAAGCCTGTACTGGTAAACAAATGACCTACTTAAGTAACTTCTGGTAGTCTGAATTTGAATTTACACTTCAGAGGATTGAACTTTAAATTCAATTCATGCACTCTGTCCAGAACTTTCCTGATGTTTCTGTCATGCTCTGCTTCACCATTACCTCCAACCAGTAAATCATCAACTATTATTGCACATGGCTAACCTGCAAAAATTTGCTCCATTGCATGCTGAAAGACTTCGCTGGCAGAATTTATTCAAAAAGGCATCCTGAGGAATTTTTATCTACGAAATAGGGTACTGAATGTAGTCAGTAGTGATTTGCAATCGAGCATCACTTGCCAAAATTAACTTTTTGCATCTAAGACAGAAAAAAACATGGCATTTGGCATGAGGATTGCAATCTCCTTGACTGTACGCATAGGATGATGAGGTCTTTTTAATGCCTTGTTCAAGTCTCTTGGGTCAATGCATATTCTGATTTCATCTGAATTTTTCTTAATGAGCAGCTATCATGGAAGATACCCACTCGGTTCTGTGACTGGACAAATCACACCTTGCTGCACCATTTTGTCGAACTGGACCTTGACTTTGTCCTGCATAGCTATTGTAACTCTTCTTGCTGGTCTGACCACTGGACTGACCTCTGGGTTTACTTTCATGGAGTACACAACTGGAAGTTTGTCTAGCTTGTTGTTGAAAACATCAGCATACTCTGAGAAAATAGCATCACTGAAGCTGGAACTGGGACGTGCTTACATGATGGACATCTTTGGCAAAAGAAAGCAATTTCATTCTCAAACTGTCTCGGAAACCTAATAATGACTGCACAGGTCGGGCTACATAAAATTGCAAGCTGTAACTGTTCCTAGCCGAATAGCATAAGAACATTAATGAACCTTTGGTTTGAATCTCTTCACCTCCATAAGCAACAAGCTTCGCACAATTGCCCAAATTAAGTTGCACACCAGCCCTCACTTTAGCAAATGTTTCTTTTGACATTACATTACACTTTGAACCAGTGTCTTCTTTGAGCTCTGTGGGTTTACCATTGATCAGGACAGTACAAAATGCTTCATTCTTTGCCAACAAATCTACTGCATTAACCTTTTCACCGATCACTGATACACCATCTACATAGAAAGTAGGGTTGCAGGTCTCTACTTGATCAACTTGCTTTTTTGAGTGACCTTTCTTTATAACTGAATGAGGCTTGCTTGATTTACAAAACTTTTGATAATGATTCCATTTTTTACACTTGTGACATTGCTGACCAAATGCTAAGCACTTTTCCCTTTTAGACTCCTGGTTGGCACCACAATTACGACAGTTAAGAATAAGACTTGACTTGGGTTTTGCTGACTCACTCCCATACTTTACTGAGCACGTCCTTTTTACTGAGCTAGTCTTGGAACTTTAGAAAGGCTACTTATGTTAATAATTATCTACACTTCAGTAGTAATCACCCTATGTATATGAAGAGAAACGTGCCCAAGGGGTCAGTTTATTAGAGCATCACGTATGGCTACAGATGACAACTTATTTTTTAATGAAGTTAAATTTATTAGTGATTTATTTTTGTGTAGGGGGTACCCACTGTCTTTACTTCAAGAAGTGAGTAGTAACATCATTGAGAGAAGAGAGTCAGAGTTTTCCCCTATTATTAAGAAGAGACTCTATGTTAAGAATATTACTGGTCATTCTACCCCCACTTCATTTTTAACTACACCTAAATGTATTATTAATATGACTATAGATAGTAATAAAATTAAATCAGTAGTCTTTAATAACTGGAAAACGATTTCTGGTAATAATGAACTTTGTAACATTTTAGGTGATAAACCCATTTTTGTATACAAAAAATGTAATACTATTAAGCGTATCTTGGAAAAAAAATGAGACTTTAGTAGCCATGCCAGTTACTTATAAACCCAGGGGCATGTATAAATGTCTTCATTGCAACATCTGTGGATATATTTATGAAGGACCTTATGTTAATTTACTTCATTTAAATCTCACTATCATTGTACCTGGGAGAGTCAATTGTAATTCTACCAGTCTAATGTATATTGCATTATGTTCAGGTGGCACTGCATTTTATGTAGGGATGACTACTAGGAATCTGAGCAAACGCATTAAAGAGCATTATTATGCTATTAAGACCAAGGATGATAAAAATGTATTGTTGAGACATTCCACTGAATGTAGTTCATATAAAAAAATTTCCTTTACAGCTTTGGAACATATTGTGGTTGACCTAAGGAGAGGCAATTTAAAAGACACAGTGGAAAGGAAAGAGTCATTATGGCAGCTTAGACTGGGGGCTGATTATCCCCCAGGTTTAAATGAATTCATTAGTATTAAATGTTTTTTAACAGTAGATAGTAAGTATATTTACTTTGGTTTAACTGTAGTATTTTTATATTTTTGTATGTTAACTATCAAGTTATAAATGTGTATTTAAATGCTGATTTGTTGCTTAATTGATTAACTGATTTGGTATTCAATTGTGTTTTTGGGAGGGACATGTTTTTTGTATAAAAAGTGTGGTAAATGTATGCAAGTTTTTTACACTAAATCTGGTTGGTGTCTTCCTCTGTTGCTCCAGTTTTTTGGATTTATTTGGTTTTGTTACACTGGTGGTCGTTTTATTTAGTAGTCTTGGAAATTGCTAGAAAGCTCGGTGTCCTCCCTGTCACACCCACAGGGGTTGCAGCTGCCATGTGATTAGGCCCATTTCTACCTGCCACGTGTTGCATGCTGTCTATGTTTGCTCTAGAGGCTGCTGAAACCATGCTTTTACCACTTGCAAGCAAACTTGTGTGCCTTCCCGTGAGCTCATGGATTTGACAAATCTCTGTGGCTTTGCTTAATGTTAAATCACTGTCACAAAGCAAAATGTTTCTCACTGCAGCACTATTAACATGACACACAAACCTGTCCTTTTTAACTCCTCTTTCAAGTCACCAAATCTGCACATTTTAGCTTTGTTTCTCAAGTTAGTGATATAAGTTGCAAAAGTTTCACCTGCCTTTTGGTCTGTTGTATAAAACTGTCTCTCTGTAATGTAACATTTGTCTGGGAGTTGCACATTTCTTTAAATTTACGTTTTAAGCACTCAGGGTCTTCCCTTGATTCAGCTGGTACCACAATATGACGGTTTTCCCCTTCTCCTGTATATACTTGTGGTGCATACACAAATGAACGCTCTCTTTCAGTTGCTTCTGACCCAGCTAAGTTAAGCAAAATGATTGCTGTTGTATGTGCATCATTGTCAGAAAAAGCTGCGTGTATGAAAATGTCGTATTCCTGCTTGAATACTGTCCAATTCTCTGCTATATTATGATCAAACACAAGTGGACTTGGTCTGCAAAATGCTTCTGCCATATCAACACACAGTAGTGAAGGTGCTTGAAATTATGTACGAACATACGCATATAAATATGCCAGAACTTTATGCCAGTATTTGTAATTATGTCCAATAGCACAACAAACTCTTTGAAGTAACTGCACTTTGCCAAGTAAGTCTCCGTGGCACAAAAACACTTTGAAATCACTGTACTTTATGAAACCACTCCTTAGTGTAAGAAATACTTAGAAATGACTGTACTCTGTGATTAAACTGTACACACTGGAAAAAGCTCAGAATAAGAAACACTTTCCTTCAAAATTGTTGTACTTTATGAAATAACTCTGCACAGTGTAAAAAACACTCTGAAATGGTGGCTTTCTGCGAATAAATGCACACAGCATAAGAAACTTTTCGAAATGGCTGTACTTTGACTGCACTTTGCAATATAACTGAACTTTGCACACAGCAAGCTCTTTGAAGTAATTGCACCATAATAATGCACACACACTGCAAACACTTTGCACACTCCGAGATACTTCGAACAACTCTAGTTATGCTTTGAATGGCTTGGTCAGTGCAAAATAGTAGTTTGTGCCCAAGGCGGTCTTTTACTACAAAAACATGCAGTCACCTTACTCTTTAAGCTTAAGTTGTTCTTTTATTGTACTCTTTATGCCCTTTTAATCTCTTATCATGCTCATTATACTTTTCTTGTGCGCATTTTACTTTGTTTGCTCTTTATGCAAACCAAAGGTAATTCTGATCCCCATGTAAATAGTTTTGCTAGTTTTATCAAATGTCATGGTTTCGAACAGTATGTTTAATTAGTAATGCGGTTTGTGCCTTTTATTTGCTTAATACATTCTGTGCTACTTGTTTGATTAATAATGCATTTTGTGCCTTATAAATGAATTGTTTCATTTTCTTTGCCAAATAAATCATTTGCGTAGTTTTCTTTACCTTTAGCTCATTTCTGGCCCTTTTTCATTTGTCTGTGTTCTTTTTCACTCAACCTGCTTAGTCTGCCTTCTCCTTCAACTCTGTACCTCATGGCTCGAAGAAGTAGCTCTCTTAATCCCGGTTCCGACACCATGTTTCTCGTCTGGTCAGGATAAAACAGACGAACATTCGTGGGTTCTGTTCAAGCAGCTTTATTACACACAAACACATCTGAAATGAGGCTTTGTAACTTAAACTTACGGGACCACTACGGACAAACAATGAAAAAACATATTTTTTATCTTGCCATGATTTACTGCTCCTCCGAAAGCTGCCTGCAGCAAAATAAGTACTCATTCCTAATTTTATTTTTTTTACTCGTCTGCCCTCATGGAGCAGACCTTGTGATTCCTTTGGAAAGCTAAATCTGTCCCATAATGCACACATTGTGAGAATAAATAACACTACCAGTTTTTGTCAGACTAGACTTCCATTCACTTAGAATGGAACACCTGAAAATACTGCCAAGCTTGAGAGTCTGTAGCTCATGTGCCATTCACTGGTGTGCACAGAGTTTTACAAATGTTGTTCCTACTGATGTACTACACATTCTCTGAAAGAACCTTGCAAAGTGTCAACAAATTACTGAGATAAGAAAAGACTTTTCACAAGCAGCAGTTTTACAAGTTTCAATTCCTGGCCAAGTTACTCATCCCATCTCCTTCAGTGGGCTAGAGTCTCGCATTTCCAGCTTGGCTATATTCAACTATTTAGTCAACTTTGTATGACAATAAACATCAAGCAAATCACAGCCTCTTGTGCCACTAATATTGTTCTCTCATATGTCCCTCCACTTCTGAATGGGATTTCCCAGGAATAAAAAAACACACGCATCGATCCTGAGTTTAGGCCAGTCTATCCATTTCTTAAAATGTGTGCAGTAAAATATTGTTTTTAATGCATTTTTGGCTGCTCATTTGGTTATCTTTGCATAGTTATTCTCTTATAGCATAACCTGAACTTATGGTATTTAATGTTAAGCTTTACAACGGCTTTCAGTTTCTTAACAATGATCTCCCAAGCCTCTGATGTGACCTAGTACTTTCTGTTGCTATTGCTTTATGTACTTTGCATTAGTTGTATACTTGCACATCTGTCACCCTCTCAGCAACAGACTCCTGGAGGAAACTTCCAAATCAGATACTTGTATTGAAACACTACCAGCAGATGTAACAGTTATACCATACTCCAAACAGGGGACTCGAACATAGTACTGACAAACACAGGGAAATGTATACGTCTGAGCAAAAAAACCCCAGAAAATACGTATATGTAGGTGAAAATTTACATATTACAATATACTGTAAATACGTAGATTAATACAAATAGTGCACATATGACACGTACAATAATATACATATATCATTAAAATAAGATAAATACAATATCAATATACTAAGACAAATCCAAAACTTAAGAAAAGAACACAGAAGGGAAGAAAATGTTTCCTTGATGCTGTCGTCAAAATCTCACTCACATATTCAGACATAATTAGACTAAATACAATATATCATGTAGCATTGAAATGTGCTGACATGTTATAAATGCAACAGTTCATTATTCACTCATAAAGCAAATGCCAGAGTGGAAAAGTGGAAAATGGTGGATAAGGAGGAGGGGGAGGAAGAGAAGGAAGACTGAGGAAAAGTATTTGTTAGAAGTAATAATTAGGGTAAATATGGGAGGCAGGAGAAAAATTAAGTAAAAGCAAAATTAAAAGTATGAGAAACAAAACCAAGGAAAAGGAGAGAGAGCATGGACAGCAAGAGTTGCAGCTGCGGACTGACAAGTGGATGTGTAGCAGGTGTCATAAAACTGGGTTTGGAGACAAGTGTGGTGACACTGAACAAACAGATTTGTCCACATTAACCATGTCTCATTGGTGTGTGTGTGTGTGTGTGTGTGTGTGTGTGTGTGTGTGTGGTGTAAAAGAACTGTAGAGCAAATCTGCACTGACACCTGCTTGCTTCCCTGCTTAGGAGGAGGACACTTGTGTAAGTGCAGTGGACTGGCTCCAGTAGGAATGGATGGGAGTATACCTCTTAACCTCTCAATGTCTTAGAACAAGAAATCTTGACAAGGCCATAAATAATGGAGGGACAAAGGCCCAAAAATAGGGAAAAATTTTAAATATTGCTCTTACAAACTTAGAAAGTTGATAATAGGTTTTGCATTAGCATGAATTTTCTTAAGGATATGAAGTCTGAAAATCAAATGTCATTATTTTCTGACTTCTATCGTAGAAGCCTTGGTATCACCAATAAGTGCACGGTAACCTCCTCTCTTATTTCGTGTTGAAAAAGAAATTTATTTCACAATAAAAATCCACATAAAAATGTTTAAAAATTAGGTTAAGCGCTTTCACCGACTACAATGTGGGCTTCTTTAGAACATAGTCATTGTAAACTATATGGCTTAAATTCAAAAGTTGGTGCCAAAAACTTTTTTCTTTTAAAGCCGTATACATTAAGCACAATCATATGAATGTGTTCATATTAAGTGTACATATAAAATAAATACTTATAAAAACCTTTTATGCATTCATATATCATTCATCATACCTAAATTCTATCTATACTTTATTATATAAAAATTGCTGTATAAAAACACTAAATACATAGTGAGAAACATGTTAATATAACTAATGTAAGTGTTTGATCATATATAAAAATATATGAAAACCAAACACCTGATTTCATATTTTGCTATACGCTATATACTAATATTCTAAATAAATGATGTGCTGAATACATATTAAATACAAGAAATACATAAAAATTAGGTGGTTGTATGGTGTACCTTAGTATCGAAAAATACGAAGCTGCACTATCCAAATAACTCATGTCACCAATTGACAGATAATGCAAACTAAAATGTTTATAATGACTGTAGTAAAACTACTACATCAGGATTTAACGTCTAAGTGTAACCAATTGTATAACAACATCAGTATAGTCCTAGCTGTTTGTATGTTGAGCTAAAATGATGATAAAAAAATGTTTACCTACATGAATATATATTACAATGTATAGAAAACATTAAAAATATCTCTACCTATATTTAATAAAGTTGGTCAAGAGAATTTAAGTACCTTTATCTGCACTTTTTTTAAAAAAAAAAATACAGTATTTAAATTGATTTTAACTGTGGCAGGAATATTAACTGAACTGGAAGTTTTGACTCTGCTCTTCAGTTATATTAACTGAACTGGAAGTTAGTCAGTGTTTACTGAATTTTGTTATTTGCTAGTAATTACAGGTGTGGGGGTAGCCACATTATTTGATTTCCTGTCCTTGCCTATTTAAGTGGTACAGTGTGATATATTTTCTGCTTAAAAACCTCAGCTTTGGCTGGCTAAGAACTTGCTGTATTCAACTGGACGTATAAGAGAATTTAAGTACCTTTATCTGCACTTTTTTAAAAAAAAAATACAGTATTTAAATTGATTTTAACTGTGGCAGGAATATTAACTGAACTGGAAGTTTTGACTCTGCTCTTCAGTTAGTCCCACCCACCCTGTTTTTGTTTTGGTGTTAATCTTAGTGGCCTTGAAACTGCCCGCCCCTCTTGTAAATTTGTGTTTGGATACTCCTTCTGGGCCCATCTCATTTGCTCACTCAACTGAGTGCAGTGAGATCATATTCTGATTTCAGGCACTCCTACTGTGTACAAAGAGAGCATCTGGGAAACAGAAAAAAATAAAAAATGTAAGCTTGTTTCCTGCCTTTCCTGTTAAGTGGTATAGGCTATTTGTAGGCTTCTGAGCCCCCAAGCCCTTCTGTGTTGGAGGGAAGCCTTCTAACTTAGTTTTTTTTTCTTATAACTAGCCAGTTTTCTAGTTTCAGCACTCAAATCTGTTTCTTTGATCTCAGCACTTGTTCAGAAAAAAAAAATTTTCATCTGCTTTTACTGTGCTTGTGTTTCTACCTACTTTATTTTACTTTTGCATCATCTTAAACGTACTCAGTTGTATTTATTACTGCTTGGTGTAACTCATTCTAAGCCTTTTGGTTTAAACACTTGGGCTTCGGACCAGTTGTTTTGCACTGAGAGGGTTTGTGGTCTGCACTGTAGTGGCAGAACAGGTAGCTTACATCCTTCTAGTTTGGGAACTGCTGATTGAGGGCTCAGTGTCTGTTATTCTAAAAGTGTATTAATTCTGGTTTAAGCACTTGGGCTTTCAGGCCAGTTATTTTACATTAAGAGGGTTGGTGGTCTGCACTCTTGTGGGAGGGAGAGGCTGGACTCTGCCCTTCTGAGCTGGGAATTTCTGGTTAAAGGCTTATAGTGCATGCATATCTGAACTGCTTCTTACTGAAGTTGGTGCGCCTTGTTTGCTGTGGCATAGACTGGATTCGGGCCTGCTGGATCTAGCTTTGTTTGTGTAACTTGAGCACTAATCCAGGCATTCTCTAAAGTATTCAATTGTATTTATTACTGCTTGGTAGTAATTTGATTAAAGTGTAGCTATCATTCTAAGTCTTTTGGATTAAGCACTTGGGCTTCAGACCAGTTGTTTTACATTGGGAAGGTTTGTGGCATGCACTGTGGTGGCAGGACAGGTAGCTTTCATCCTTCTAAGATGGGAACTGCTGATTGAGAGCCCAGTGTCTGTTATTCTTAAAGTGTATTAGTTCTGGTTTAAGCACTTGGGCTTCAGGCCAGTTATTTTACATTAAGAAGGTTTGTGGTCTGCACTCTTGTGGGATAAGAGGCTGGACTCTGCCCTTCTGAGCTGGGAATTTCTGGTTAAAGGTTTATAGTGCCTGAATATTTGAACTGTATCTTACTGAAATTGGTACACCTTGTTTGCTGTAGCATAGACTAGATCCAGGCCTGCTGAATCTAGCTTTGTTTATATGCTTGTTGTTTGTTTGCTTGTTATTTCCCTGGAATGCTAATTCCACCTAATACGCGGCTTCTCAGCGCTTCTGTGGATCACTAGTGATATCTGCATTGCTTACTGTACTTATTTCCTTGTTTCACTTGAAAGAAAGTTGCTGCTTGTCGTTTTTGCATTTAAGTTACCTGTAACACATTGCACTTAAGTTACCTGGCACTTGCTCACTAAAGCAATTATATAAGTCAGCACTAAAAATTAAAAGCACTACACCCTCACTCTCCACTGGCCCTTGTTTTCAATTATTAAGGAATTCCCAATATTATTCTAGCATGTCCAAAGGTCAGTTGTCAATCTCCTCTCTGGTCCAGCTGGTGAATCTGGGAATCTTGAGGCAATGTTACAACTGCCTCATGTACACAGACAACTCTCTCCTCCTCCCAACAAATTCCAACACATGTGAGAGATGCAACCATATAGCCAAACTGGAGGCTAAGCTCTCTCAACTCAGTACTGGCATAACCAGTCAGGAGGAGAAGGAAACCACACTCACTACAATTCCAGTCTCACATAGACCTACCACGACAGCAGACCAAACACATAATCACACAAAAACATACTCGGAGGCTCTAAATAAAGATCTGCTTAAGCAGCAGAGACCTCCAAAGCAGACACCCAAGCAACCGCTACCCCAAAACAAAACACGTGCAACACATATCTCACAAAGCCAGTGTGCTGAACAGTCACAGCCCTTAAGACTAAACAACACACCTGATACACTTGTAATAGGTGACTCTATCGTCAGGCACACTGACGTCCCGCTCACCAGGCTGAACAAGGAGAGGGTCACGGTGAGCAGCCTGTCGGGCGCTAGGATCCGCCACATAACACAAGCACTCAGGTCACTCCAAGGCAAGTACAAATATGACTCCATCATTGTCCATGCTGGTGTGAATGACCTGAGACGTACCTCCCTGGACTACATGAAAAGAGACATAAAGGAGCTCTCTGAGCATGTAGCCCAGGCTGGTATGACCCTGACCTTGAATAGCATCTTACCCTCACCAAGAATGATGCCACAATATGAAGACAAGATGATCAATTTCAGCAATTGGCTTAAGTACTGGTGTCATTCAAAGGGGATCCAATGCCTGCCAGCTTGGGATGATATGCTCGACAAGCCACGATGCTTCGCTAGGGACAGCTTGCACCTGTCACCCCTGGGCTTTCGGATATTGGCAAAGGCTCTTGCTACCCCTATAGTGCCTTTTTTAGGCAAGGCTCAAAAGACAAACCCACCTCCATAGGTATCACAAGGGATAAGAAACTAAGAGTAATGCTACTCAATGCCAGAAGTCTAAACCTCAAGATGCAAGCACTCGAAACTTTCCTTAGCATGGAGAACATCGATATCTGTGCAGTAACAGAAACCTGGTTCAGGGCTCCCGAGAGCACCCCAGCACTACCAGGTTATACCTCATACCATGCTTTTCGGCCCCAAAACTTGGACCGAACCACAAAAGGAGGAGGAGTATCGATATTCATCAAAGATGCCCACACCTCAAGGTTAGTGGCAAAGCACGAAGCATCAGAGACTATCCATGTGCAACTAACAGTGGGTAAAACTTCCTTCCAGTTTATAGCCTGCTACAGACCACCCTCCCAAACCCAGGAACCCCACTCGGCCTTCCTGAGAACACTGGAAAATATGAAGGTCTCTCCAAACACCATTATATTAGGCGGCTTCAACTACCCAAACATAGACTGGGAGCATTACTCTAGCTCCAACACCCTAGCCCAAAGGTTCCTAGAATTTATAAACTCAAATGCTATGGAACAACTTGTTACCACTCCCACAAGAGGGGAAAACATACTGGACCTGATCATCACCAACATGGGGACTCTATGCTCCAGACCAGAAGTGTATCCCTCACTGGTAAGATCGGACCATAAACTAATCTCACTGGATATTCACATCCCGACCCCACCCCCTGCCCAGAAAACCACAGTGAAAAACTTCTCTAAAGCAAATTTCGCACTCCTCAAAACCGAGGTGGAATCCTTTAAAGCCCCCGGGCCTGTGGAAAATACGGCCCAGACCGCAGAATCCTTTATAAATGCATTCTATGAACACCTTCAGGAATGCATGGATCATGCGATCCCAAATAAAGCCAAGACCCAATCCTCCAAAGGCAGACGTCCTGTCTGGTGGACCCCAGCCATAAACAAACTATACAATAGAAGGAGGAAGCTACTAAATGATAGAGCAAAATCCCAAAAAGGGAAGGCATCACTGATCAGTATTAGCAAAAAACTACGGGCACTCACTTGTCTAAGGCCAGCTTCGAGAGAAAAATTGCACAGGACATTAAGGATAATCACAAGACTTTCTTTAGTTATGTTAGGAACCTGGGTGGTAATTCCCAGATATGCTCAGAATTAGTCCAAAATGACAAAAATACACTGAACCCACAGACATTGCCAACATCCTAGCTGACAGGTTCAGCGCAAACTTCTCCCCCCCCCCCTCCCCACCAAAAGGGCAAATATCTATCCCAGCAGAGTGCTGCCCCTGACATCTCAGATGCTCAGGTAAGAGCCGCCCTCTCCAAAGCAAAAAACACAGCATCAATGGGACCAGGCGGTGTCCCGGGCTGCGTCCTACATGAACTCCAAGAAGAGCTAAACCCAAACATAAAACTACTGTTCAATCTCAGCCTTACTACAGGATATGTGCCAAAGAGTGGCGTACAGCAACAGTGGTCCCTCTCCATAAAGGTGGTGCCTCAACGGATCCTGGAAACTATCGCCCCATAAGCCTGACTAGCTTAGTCTGCAAAGCTATGGAAAGGATCATCATGGACCTCATAAATAAAGATGTTGGGGACCTACAGACACTGGATCCTACCCAGTTCGGCTTTGTTAAGGGCAGATCCTGCCTTTTAAACCTGGTTGATTTCTTTGAAACAGTCACCAAGGCGATTGACGAAGGGAAGGTGGTCCACACAGCCTACCTGGACCTCGCTAAAGCCTTCGATACAATACCCCACTTGGGCATTATAGATAAGCTCACCAGCTTAAATATAAACCCCTATGTCACTAGATGGATTGCAAACTGGCTCAAGGGCAGAACCCACATGGTTAGAATTGCTGGAGCCATGTCAGACTCCAAACCAGTTACAAGTGGTGTCCCACAAGGCTCAGTCCTGGGACCTCTCTTGTTCGGTATATATTTCTCGGAGGTACAGGCCAACACAGAAGGACTGTGGCTGACCAAGTTCGCAGATGACTGCAAACTGGGCCATAATCGACTCTCCAGCCGACACAAGCATCCTCCAAAAGGGCCTCATAGAAACAGACAACTGGTGCCAGAGCCATGGCCTCAAGCTAAATGCCAAAAAGTGTATAGTCATCCCCTTTGGCAAAAACAAAGTGCCCACAAATTACCACATAGGTGGTAATCCATTAAGTACAGAAGAAGTAATTAGGGACCTGGGGACCCAAGTTGATAGCAATCTCTCATTTGACAACCACGTGGCCATAGTGGTTAGAAAAACATTTTATATAGCCCACCTAATCATGAAGGGATTCACATCTAGATCAGCGTAGGTCATCGTGCCTCTTTACTCATCCCTCATCAGGCCCATAATGGAGTACAATGCCCCTTTTGGGATGTACCTTACCAGACACCTGCAGCAACTGGAAAGACCCCAAAAGTACCTCACCAAGAGGATCAAAGGGCTCAAACAGATGCCATATGCTGCCCGGTTAAAGAAACTCCAGCTCTACTCAGTGGCATACCCCCCTGTTCAGAGGCGATCTGTGCCTGACGTATAAAGCCATGTCCAACCCGGAATTAATGGACATGCTGCACCTCAGAAAATCCAAATCCCATCGAGCTACGCGCTCGAGAGACTTGAACCTCAGCACTGAAATAAATAGGACTTGCTGGAGGGACAGATTCATAACCCAGAGGCTCCCTTCACTCTGGAATAAAATCCCAGTCCAGGTTAGGCAGAGTCCCTCATTGACTCTCTTCAACAGGAATCTTGATGAGTGGATGGGAAATCGTAGGTTTACCCCAGGTATCACTTCTGTATCACTGTTAGACAGAGGCACAGTATACTAACCTCGATAAAGGGCATAGCAAAATAAATTTAAAATGGGTGGCGAAAGCCAAACACATTCTGGCTAGGCTTATAAATGCCCTAGGGCAGATAGCCTAGTATAAACCTATGAACCTATCACATAATATTAAACTATTTCATCTCCAAAATAGGTTTGCATGGAATATGTTCGTTGAGACCTGGTGGAGTTGTGGCATCTAAAAATAGTTGCCACCACACTTCCTTAAACGCTAACAGAGTTTTATGACCCCCCCCCCCCTCCAGGGTCCACTTTTATGATATCTAAAATGGCAAATCTAAAATCATGTGTTTCTCTCACCCTCTCAATATGTCTATATAAGGCACTGGTGGTGTCCATCCTCCTAATACTATACATATGATCATAAATCCATTTTCTAAAACACCTCTCCGTTTTTCCTATGTAGTAACTAACTTGCACATATAGTGCACTTGGCCATATGAATGAGCATTTTTGTGTTACAATTGCCGTATTTAAATTTCACTATTGTGTGAGATTCATTGTTTATTTTTATTCTCCCTTTTTCTAAAATGTACGTACACTGATTACAAGTCCCACATTTGATGGTGTGTTTCCTATTGTCTTTATGTACCCCCATTCCTCCTATAAATGAATTGTGCTTTTCTAAATAACTTTTGATATTTCGTCCCATCTTGTACACAAATCTCGGCTTTGTACCTATGATGTCTTTTAATATTAAATCCCCAGATATCAAATATCAGTTTTTTGTTAATAAATTTGTCAGCTGTCCTACATCCGTGTTATACTGTAGTATGTATACACGATCTCTGGTGTTGAACAATATCATGATCATTGTTTTTCCTTTGATTTTGTTCTAAGCTGCTAACATTCCCTGATCCTAATAAGGGTTTAACATTCCCTGATCCTAATAAGGGTTTGAACTTTTTTCCCCATTCTTGTATAATGTATTGTCCTATATTTTCCATCATATCCAACGGGTACCCTCTCTCTTGAAGCAAACCTGTTATAAACCTGATTTTATCAACCATTTCATTATAATGAGAAGTCATACGTGCAGCACGTATACATTGCCCTTTAAATATGTTATATTTAACCTTCTCTGGATGACAACTTCCATATTCTAAATAGTCATTAGAAAATGTGCTTTTACGATGAATGCGTGATTTAAATCCTCCTTCCTGACTATAGATGTACGTATCAAGATATGCTATACCATCATAACTGTGAGAATGTGAATTTGAGAAATTCACCACTGTTGTTAAGAATTTTGATAAAGCTATCAAACTTCTCTATGCTATCATCCTATAAAATGTAAATATCATCCAGAAATCTGGAATAGTGCTTGATACTTTTGTAATATGCACTGGGGAACAGTGTGGTGTCCTCCCAATCAAGCATAACCAGGTTTGCGAAGATGGGAGCACATGCAGCACCCATTGCAACCATCCTGGTTTGACGGAAATGTTCACCCTCAAAATAAATAAAGTTATTGTCAAGCACTATAGACATGCATTCCATGATCAGGCATACGGTATGTTTCATAATGCTATTGCATAATGCATCCAATCCAGCTCGTTTTGGAATGCATGAGAAAAGATCAATGACATCTGTGGTTACAAACATGATTCCTTCTTTCCATTCATCTACAGGATAGTTGCTTAAAAATTCCCAAGAGTCCTTCACCATATGTGGTATCATATTATATATATGTTTCAACCAGATATCTATTAATTTACCCATAGGGTATGTTTTGGACTTACTGCCAGAAACTATTGGTCGTAACGGTGGATCTAAAGTATTTTTATGGACTTTGGGTATACCCACTAATGTGGCTAGTCTAGGAAATCTTACTTTCAAGCAATTGTATATCTCACCTGTAATTCTACCATCTATGTGGAATTCTTCAATGAATGAATCAATTCGCCCATAGGCTATATTGATCTCATTGACTGAGATAGATTTATAATTTCCTGAAAAGTATAAAATGTCGTACATTTTTTGATATATTCAATATTATCATTTATAACCACCCCACCCCCTTTATCCGGCTTCATCACCCGTATATTTGAATCCATTCTTAAAGCTCTCAGGGTTTTCACTTCATCTTCCATTAAATTACTTTCTGATTTATTATTTATTATCTTGTAATATAATTGATAAATTTCTCTCGTCACTACTTTTTCATATGTATTTACATAGGGATGACTTGGTGGTATAAAAGTACTTTTTTTTCTTTATAGTAGTATCTATGATTTTATTTTGAGGTGTCTTAGGATTGTTGTTAAACATAATGGCAAGGTTAATCTTCCTTACGAATTTCTTGACCTCACACAAGCAGTCTACCAAATCAAAGAATGGGTTTGGTATGTACTTCATACCCTTAGCTAACAACTTAAAATGTGAATCACGTATAGGTAAACTAGAATAATTATACATTTTAAAGTTATTGCAAATATGTATGTTGCCATTAACCACAATATGGTTGTCCTGCATGTGGTTATCTGGTTCACTGTTCAAAACTACTTTTTGCTCTTTCCCCAATATTTCTGCTTTGTTTTTGCGTAGTACTGTTTTTGTGACCTGTTTATCTGTTTCCTGTGTCCATAAGGTTGTCCGTGTTGCATTTCGTCCCTCTGAAAATGTGATTCATCATTCTGTTGATACCTGTGACCCTGAGAATATCTGACTGAATATTCTCTATTGTGGCTTTTGTGTTCATACTTTTCTTTTCCTTTCTCTCTATCCCATATTGTATTGCTTAACATCTTTAAAAATGTTTTTATGCTTCCTTTCACAAATATTATGTATCCTTTTTTCTGCAACAGAAAATTGTTTTGTGTATAGTCTCTCCCATTCAGAAAACAACAAATCATCAGTTATTTTAGTATTTAAAGTTTATATTTCCTGAACCAACTGGCAGAGTTTCTCATCATTGTATTTTATAATTAGTCTCATAAAATTGAAACCACATTCATTAAAAAATTGATTGAACTCTAAAATATTTGTATCTGTAATACCAATCCCTATGGGTACTTTAAAAAACCTTAAACCATGGGTACAATTTTCATAGTTAAACATTTATGCAAATATGCATTGTCCACTCTCAATCCGTTAATTACATTTAATTTTTTACCCAGTAAATAAATCATATCCTTCAAACTTCCAACATTTTCATTTTTGGAAGAATTATTTCCTTCCCGACTGGATAAGATTTTGTCATAATTGCAGTTTGTATATGTTCATAGGTAGGTACTAGGCTATCGGCCCTAGGGCCCATACAAGCCTAGCCAAAAAATGTACCCTGTCTTTCGCCACCCAGGAAAATTATTTTCATGTGCCCCTGTCGAGCAGAGCCACAGAAGTGATCCCCGGGGTGAATTTCCCATTTCCCATCCAATCATCAAGATTTTTCTTGAAGAGTGCTAATGAGGAGCTGTGTTTGACATAGATAGGTAGTCTGTTCCAGAGTATGGGAAGTCTCTGGGACAGGAATCTATCCCTCTAGCATGTTCTGTTTATTGTGGTGACAAGGTTAAGGTCCCTAGAGCATGTAGCTTGGAGGGATTGGGATTTCTTTAAGTGGAGCATGTCCAACAGCTCTGGGTTTGACATAGCTTTGTATGTTAGGCAGAGATCGCCCCTGAGTAGGCGATATGCGATGGAGTAAAGCTGTAGTTTTTTGAGACTGTCTGCATAGGGCATCTGTTTGAGGCCAGTAATCCTCTTTGTGAGGTATTTCTGTGGTCTTTCCAGTTGTTGTAGATGTCTTGTGAGGTACATACCAAAAGGGGCGTTGTACTCTATAATGGGTCTAATGAGTGATGAGTAGAGGGGAACAATGGCCTCTTTTTTTCTGGATGAGAATCCTTTTGTGATGAGATGAGCCATGTAGAAGGATTTCCTGACCACTGTGGCGATGTGATTATCAAAGGAGAGACTACTGTCCACCTGTGTCCCAAGGTCTCTTATCACATTTTCGGCATTAAGTAGACTACCAGCTATGTTGTAGTTCATGGGTACAGAGTTTTTACCAAAGGGGATGACAGTACACTTTTTGGCATTGAGCTTCAGGCCATGGCTTTGACACCAGGTATCTCTCTCAGTGAGGCCCTTTTGTAGTTTGTCCACATCGTTAGGAGTTTTGATTATGGCTCCAAGTTTGCGGTCATCTGCAAACTTTGTTAGTCAAAGACCTTCTGTGTTGGCCTGCACTTCAGAGAAGTAGATACCAAACAGGAGAGGACCCAGGACTGAACCCTGTGGTACACCACTTGTCACTGGTCTGATGTCGGATTTGGAATCCGCTACTTTCACAGTGTGGGTTCTGTCTGTGAGCCAATTGGCAACCCATCTTGTGACATAGGGATTTATACCTAGTTTAGTGAGCTTATCTATAATTCCAGAGTGGGGGATGGTGTCGAAAGCCTTGGCGAGATCTAGATAAGCTGTGTGAACCATTTTACCCTCATCTGTGGCTTTGGTGACTGCTTCAAAGAAGTCAATCAGGTTTAGGAGACATGATCTGCCTTTTGCAAATCCAAACTGAGTAGGGTCCAGAGTTTGGAGATTACCAATGTCTTTGTTTATGAGTTCCATGATGATACGTTCCATGGCCTCGCAGACCAGGCTCATCAGGCTAATGGGGCGGTAGTTCCCAGGGTCCGTCGTGGCTCCCCCTTTGTGGAGTGGGATAACTGTCGCAGTGCGCCATTCAGTGGGTACAAAGCCTGAGGTGAGGCTATGATTGAACATGGTACTTGGGTAGGGTGCCAGTTCATTCTGTAGTTCGTGTAGAACACAGCCTGGGATATTGTCAGGTCCCATGGATGCTGTGTTCTTGGCTTTGGAGAGTGTGTTTTTTAGTTAAAAACTTATTTAAATGCACATCCTTAGTTGATTTACCAACTCCATATAATTTGTCATTGGGCAGTGCATTAGAAAAAACAGTACCTTTAGCTTCTGACTTCATTGTTCAATGATCTGACAGTAAACTACAATTTTATGAAAAACGGACAAAAACTGAGAGAAATAAAAATCCAGACTTTCTGTACAGTTGAGAGGTATGGATGGGAGTTCTGAACTGACATCCATCAATAATTTTTATTTGCCAAAGGCATTGCAGCAGTGTTTTACAGTGAGGTGGGAAAAGCCTTAAAGTTGGCTGATATGTTGTGTGGGTGTGGGTAGCTGTGTTTGTGAGGAGTGGAGGTGTGCCTTTGTAAGTGTGGTGTGAATGTTATGCATTATTAAATGGAGAGATTGAGTAAAATTGTGCTCATTGTAGTCCCTAGCGATTTAATCATTGCCTGATTGAGGCATTTACATTCCCATGTGTTTGTCAGTACCATGTTCGAGTGCCCTGTTTGGAGTATGGTATCACTGCTACAGCTGTTGGTACTCTTTCAGTACTAGTATCTGATTTGGAAGTTTTCTCTAGGAGTTTTGCTGAGAGGGTGACAGACATGCAAGTATACAACCAATACACACAGTACATAAAGCAATAGTAACAAAGTACTGTGTCACATCAGAGGCTTGGGAGGTCATTGTTAAGAAACTGAGAACTGTTGTAAAGCTTAGCATTAAATACCATAAGTTCATGTTATGCTACAAGAAAATAACTATGCAAAGATAACCACTTGAGCAGCCAGAATGCATTACAAATTGAATGTTTTACTATGCACATTTTAAGAAATGGAAAGATTGGCCTAAACTCTGGATTGATGTGTGCTTTTATTTGTTTATTTTATTCCTGGGAAATGCTACAGTTTTAGTGGCACACCAGGATGTGATTTGTTTGATGTTTATTGTCATGCAAAGCGGAGTAAAATAGTTGAGTCTAGCCAAGCTGGAAATGTGAGAGACTAGCCCACTGAAGGAGGTGAGATGGGAGGAGCAACTTGGCCAGGAATTGAAATTTGCAAAACTGCTCATTGTGAAAAGTCTTTATCTCAGTAATTTGTTGACACTTTTGCAAGCTTCTTTCAGAGAATGTGTAGTACATCAGAAAGAACATTTGTAAAACTCGGTGCATACCAGTCAATGACACACGAGTGAATGGAAGTCTAGTCTGAAAACAAATGGTAGGGCTATTTTTTCTCACAATCTGTGCATTATGGGACATATTTAGCTTTCCAAAGGAATCACAATGTCTGCCCCCATGAGGGCAAACAAGAGTAAAAAAAAAAAAAAAAATTAGGAATGAGTAATTATTTTGCTGCAGGCAGCATTGGGAGGTACAGTAAATCATGGCACAATAAAAAAATATATATTTTTTTTTCATCATTTGACCATAGTGGTCATTTAAATAATCTTATAAACAGACTGACTACCACACTCATACATGTTAACACTATGGCTGTTCTCTCAAAAATGACACTGCTGCTTGCATGTGCTCTGTATTTATATGCACGTGCTACATCTGGAAATTATTCTTAAGGGTACATACACATGCTCTGATCTGCAGTTTCTTCACAGGGTATTCCTAAAATGTTAGTCAGAGAAGAGGTCCCTACTGCCATCATTGAATGCCACTCTGGGTCAGAGCCTTGCAAATTTTATAAGGTGGATGTCACATTGAAAAAAAAGCAAAAGACTAAATATATTTCTCCTGCTCCTAAGAATCCAAAGAGTGAATGGCAGGCCTTCATTCAGGGTTTGTTTAGTGCTTTAATGGCATTGAAACCTCCTCAGGAAGTTTCTGTTCCAGCCCTGCCTTGGTCCTCTACTCCTTAAAAAGACTCAGGAAACAGGATTCCTCTGAGGAGGAGCTGGATTCGGATGAGGACTCCCTTGCTTACTCTTCTCAGATTCCTTCTCCTTTGGACTGTGGGTCAGAGGAAGAAGAATCGACCAGTCCTGATACTCCCTTTGAAGAGATTTCTTTCAGGGACACGATCTCCAGTATGATGGAGTTCTTTAAATGGGATTCTGCTCAGGTCTTTGAGGTACATAAAAGGTTCTATGAGCTGCTGCAGATAGATTTTCCTAAACCTTCTGCTGTTCCTCTTGTTTTGGCTGCTTTGTTGGATGCATTTTCCAATGCTTCTAAGGCTCCAGACTCTCAGTCCCCTATTCCCAAGAAACCTAATCGATTCTCTAGGGTGCTTAAGGACTGCAGTTTTTTTGTACAAGTGTCCTTCTGCTGACCCCTCGGTGGTGTCTGTAGCTTCTGACAAGCCCTCTCAATTGCTTCCTTCTCCCAAGTTATTACCCTCTGACAAAGATAGCAGGATCATATTTATGATGTATGGCATACCTTAAAGCAATCTAAAAGCTTTGGTATGCTGGCCGGACATTGGGCCGCCCTTGGCAGGGCATCCCTAATGTAATGTATATCACAACAGTGAAGAGAAGGACATCTACAGTTATGGTAAGATTTTACACAGCTGTACTTTTCTTTTCTCCATGTGGAAGAATTCTCTTTTAATTAGACCATAGCCAGGATGAATGAGGTGTTTTTATGGGAATAAATAGAGGTTTCCTCTGAACTGAGGAGATATTATGACATGCTACAATTGGGATAGTCCTCATTCCTTGTCTATCCCTTCTATTCTGCCAGCCTTGGAGGATGTGTTGAATGCCGCCTGAAATCATCCTGGTACCTAGATGCCAGTTCTGGAAAAAAATGGACAAGATGTGTAAAGGGCCTCAGACTATTACATTTATTGAACAAAAAGGCAGAAGAATGTTCCGTTTAAGCTTGCTCAGCAAAATCACAACAATAACTAAGAGATGAGCGATGCACCACACCATAAAACGTATCTCCCAATTTATTCAGAGCTGTATCAACAAGACAAAAAACAACAAACAATGGATTAGCACTTTCAGCTATCAAAGCCTTCTTCAGATCCACAGTCAAAAGCCACATCTCAATCTAATATAAGGCATATAACAGCCAATGACAAAAAACATGTAAACAAGCTGCTTTGCTCTAACCAATACAAGTGCTTATACAAGCGCTTCATCATCCAATGTGTTTCGTTATTCTAATTAACTTTGACTAGCAAGTTAAGATGGAAAATGTAAATTAGACTTCGCTTTCTCAAACATCATTGGTCTCAGCTAGCAAATAAAAGCAGAAATGTAAATCAGACTTTACTTGCTTAAAAAATTATTGGTTTACTTTAAACATTAGAAAAAATCTAGCTTTAACTAACAAGTTAGGATGGAAAATGTAAATTAAACTTCACTTTCTCAAACATCATTGGTCTGGGCTAGCAAATGAAAGCAAAAATGTAAATCAGACTTTGCTTGCTTAGAAATCATTGGTTTGTGTTAGACATTAGACAAAACATAGAGAAACTTATATCAAAAAAGTATTCCCTATCGCTTTCATAAGAATAAAAGCCAAGTTATTCCAAGTTCACTCATCAAAAAGTGCGATTCTATAAAGACATTTAACAAAACATATCTTACTAAAATATAAATAATTAAAACATTTTAGCATTTAAAAATACGTATGCAAAGTCCTTAATAACAAAGTGCTAATAAAATATAATATATCTGTAAATTATGTAATAACAAGCAAAGCAGCTTGTTTACATGTTTTTGTCATTGGCTGTTATATGCTTTATATTAGATTGAGATGTGGCTTTTGACTGTGGATCTGAAGAAGGCTTTGATAGCTGAAAGAGCTAATCTGTTGTTTGTTGTTTTTCGTCTTGTTGAGATACAGCTCTGAATAAATCGTTGAGATACGTTTTATGGTGTGGTGCATCGCTCATCTCTTAGTTATTATTACATTTATTTTCAGTCGCCTTAGTTCTGCCCCTCTTGCAATATTTACTGCAGGGAATAGATTGGTTTTGAACACCAATCCTTCACCTAGTGACCAGGAAGGCAGATGTTGGACTGTCTAGGTAAGAGAATGTTTTCCTCTTCCACTTTGGCTTCCAGAATTCCCAGTTATCAGGCAAACATGTGGCACTTTATGCCCTGTTTTATGGATAGTCTGAGGGATTCTCATTTGTTAGACATGCATGTGAACGTTGATGCTTTGCTGTAGGAATAGTATGAGGAAACTTGCTACTTCACTTCCTACAGAGGAAAGTTCCTGTTTGAATTGGACTGTTTCTACCTTTTTCCGGGTATCCAAACATGCTTTAAAGACTGTGTTTGACTGTGCAGATACATAGTCTAGGGCCACTTTTACAGTGCTGAGAAGATATAGTTTGGTACATAACGAAAAGTTTGCTGATGAAGCAAAGTCTGAAATCTTAGATTCTGCCTTAGATAAGGCGGTATTGTTTGGTTCATCTGCTACCCAGGGTCTCAAACAATATAACAAAAGAGGGAAATTGAGTCAGCGAGTTTCTAAGATTTTTTTTCTTGCCCCAATACAAACATTATAGGCCTCCCTCTTTCAGAAAAAAAAAAAGCCAAAGGAAACCAGCCATATTCTAGCAAACAAGGTGCTAAAAAGAGATGGCCAGAGGAAAATAAGAAACAGGAGGTCCTTTCAGAAGAAGAGACAGAACAACAGTTCATAATGACTGAGTATGCCAACATCCCCCCACCCCTGGCCAACATATTTTCAAATCTGTTCCACAAACTGGTCCTCAACATTGTCCTTTTGGCAAAAAATTATCTGAGGCTTGTGTGTTAAAAGTGGTGCAGGACGGTTACAGATGGCACTGGATGCAAAAAGCTCCTTTCAAGGGAATTCCTCCCCTTCCCCTGAACAAAGCAGAATATTTTCCTCAAGTTCCTCAGTCTTTCCACACACAGAGTCATAGAAACAGTGCCTGTAAGTCAAAGGGGCAAAGGCTTTTATTTCACAATGTTTCTGGTACCAATGAAAGAGGTCTGTTGGAGAGATCAGTACTAGATCTTTCATTTCTAAACCTGTATGTGAAAGTACCAAAATCTGTACATTAAAGTACCAAAATTCAAAATGTTGACCTTGAAACCTGTTATTTCTCATTCCTCCCACAAGTTACATGGTAGCCAGAGTTTTGAAAGATGGTTACTACCACATTCCCATAGCCACAGGCTTCATGAAATTTCTAAGGTTTTCTGTTTCTCTGTCACATTATTGGTCCTCTGCATTACCCATTGGATTATCTACAGCTGTAAGGGTGTTCATGATGTACCTATCTCCAGGCATAGCTTATTGCAGACTAAATGAACACATAAATATTAAGTGTTATTTAACAAATAGTATTTAAAGGGTTAAATTTCCCTTTTGTTGTGAAGTGATTTTAAATTGATGTTTTAATAGAGTTATTATGCAATTAATTGTTTTAACATTTTGTATTTAACTGTTGTGGTTCAGTGGTACCTTTATTCTGAGGAAGTTTTTACGAAAGTGGAGATTAAATATTTGTATGCTAAAAGTTGGTTTGGTCTTCTGGTGGAATTATTTGGTACACTTATTGCAGACTTAATGGCATTCACATTGTTCTTCATTTAGATGACTTGCTTATCTTTGCAGAGTCTTTTTTCAGATGCCTAGAGTCATTAACATGGGTTATATCTTTTGTGACCATTCTGGGCTTCTGGATAAATGTTGCAAGATCGTCCTCAACTCTGTCTTACAAGATTGTGTTTTTCTGCCCCCTTGTTGGTAATTGTCAAGGTCTTTTTGACAAAAAATATTTTTTTTTAATCTGATTGGAGAAGTTCAGGAAATATTACAATCTCAGACTTCTGTAAGAGAGTTTCTCATAATCCTAGGGTTCATAGCTTCTATGATTCTCATGATTCCCTTGGCTAGGCTGCATGCGAGAAAGATGCGGTGATTTAAAAAAAAAAACCCCACAAACTCTGCATTTACATCCTATGGAGCATCAAATTCCAGTTTGTGGGCTTTCTAAAAATTGAACTGCATTGGTGGAAACAACAAATTCAACTGAATCCAGGTCTCCTGTCCTTTATTTAAATTGCAAACCAGTTTTTCACCACAGATGGTTCAGATTTTTCTTGGGGAGCAGCTTCAATGGGAATAAAATTACAAGGTCTGTAGAGTCATTCAGACAGACCAAAGCAGATCAGTATAATGGAGTTGTTGGCTGTGATCCATGCCTTGAAAGTTCTTCATCACATATGGTCACCAGGACCTCTTCAAGTGATTGCAGACAATACCACGATCATGTGGTACATAAACTAGCAGGGAGGTACAAGATCGAATCCCCTATGGCAGTTTGCTATGATGGATTGGGAGTTAGCTCTTCAGAATTTTTTAGCCTGCCAAGCATCTTACATTTCATCAGAGGAAAATGTAGTGGCAGAGAAAATGAGCAGGATCCTCACAAATGGAAATTGAACAAGGAAGAGGAGGGTGCTTCTACAGACTAATTCAGTTTTGGAAAATACCTCAAATAGATCTGTTCACCTCCTTTCAAAGCAGACAACTAAACACATTTTGCTCCAGGGCTGCTTGCAAGCAGGCAAGCACGCCTGGCAAACATATGTATTTTCATTCCCTTGGAAGGGAATGTTCCTTTATGCTTTTCCACTGATATCCAGAGTAGTTCTGAAGATTCAGAAGGACTCCTCAAAAAATTGTTGTAGCACTACCATTTTGGACAAGGAAACTGGTTCTCCCTTTTTATGGAATTATCCATGGTCATTTACCAAAAGCTTCCTTACAGGCTTGATCTTCTTACACAGGACAGGTGGAGTTTGATGCACCCCAGTCTAAATAAACTTCAGTTGACTGCCTGGATGATTCAATTCTAATACTTTTTAGGCACTTATGAGGATGTGTAGCAGGTACTGAAGGAGGCAGGAAGGCATGCTACTAGAAAATCATATGTTTGTAAAAGGAAGTGATTTTCTAGTTGGTATTTAACCAGTAACCAGGGGCCCATCAGGGATTTTGTACTACTGGTGCTCAACAATTTGTGTGTTATTTTCCTCTGACCTCTTGTTATTTCTTTTTAAAGGTTAAGTTTGCAGTAATTTCAACATGTCTACACATGGGCCCTCCTCTTTCTTCTCTGTTTATGGTAAAACAGTTTCTGAAAAGAGTTTTATACTTGATACCTCCTCAAACAGTTTCTCCTCCTTGGACTCTTAACTTTGTGCTGGAATAGTTAATTGTGTCTCGTTTTGAACATGGACATTAAGGTAATTTAAGGTTCTTGACTTGGAAAACTGTACTCATCATTGCTCTGACATCTGCAAGAAGAATATCTGAGTTGTAAGCTCTCGTGTTGGATGAACCTTATCTCTTATTCCACAGAGATGGAGTTACATTAAGAACAATCCCTTCTTTATGCCCAGAGTGATTTTATTGTGTACTTGAAATCAAGCAATCAATTTCATAGTTTTCTACCCAGAATCTGTAAGTCGGGGAGAAAAGATTCTGCATACTGTGAACATGCATCAGCAGCTCAGGTACTATCTTGACAGAAGTCCTTTAGAAAAGCTGATCAGCTATTTATTTCTTATCAAGGGGAAAAGGGACATCCTGTATCTAAACACACTTTCCAGGTGGTTGTCCTCTGCCATTAATTTTTGTTATTCCCACCATAGCAAATAATTCCAGGCAGCATCAATTCACATTCATCCACATGTATTAGAGGCTTGTCTTCTTTGATGGCATACTTAAAAAGAGGTGGAAGGTAGAAGCATTCTAGAGGCAGCTACATGGTCCTTCATATATACTAAGCATTATAAACTCGACTCCTTTTTTTTAGGTCCAGGCCTTGCTTTGTTTTGTCCATTTTTCCAGGGCTTCTCGACTGATATCTTTCGTCTTCCAAAAATCAACCCACATAACCTAAAGGCTACTGCAGCAGTGGAAATGATGAACATAGTACAGTTGTATAAGTTGCACTTACCCATAATAGTAGAGGTTTGAATTCTTCACTGCTACAGTAGCCGCACCTGCCCTCTGTCCTCCTACTTATGTATTGTAGCTGGAATATAATGTTGGTTTGTGTGTGTTTCTTCTTTATATGCGTCTTTGTTAACATTGTTATTATTGCTTTCTTGTCCCTCTGTATAGGCAAGTCCTTAAGAAATCTTTACTCTGACTGCTGAGTTCCCTTCTTGTGTCTAGCCAATCAGCAGTCAGAGTGAAGGTGTAGGGGAGCCAGAGCTTTGTGAAACTGTCTAGTTGTTGTCTGTTAGACTGGGAAGCAACCCATGTAACCTAAAGGCTATTGCAGCCATGAGGAATTCCAACATCTACTGTTACGGGTAAGTGCAACTTACACAACTGTACTTTACGTACTGTATTTATTCTACCACTGGAGCAGACCCATAATTATCTGGATATCTCCAGAGAGTAGTAATAGTTTGGATGATTCATTTTTCGCACTCCAAAAGATATGGAGAGGGAGTTCCCCATGGCTGTCTGATCCATTATTGCTTACATTTTTATGCTGCCTTTAGGAGATTTCACTAAAAGGAGTGGACTTAATTATCATTGGAGTGCTAATAATATATGATTGGTGCCTCTCCTTTCCTCAGAGGCATATGGGGAGTATTAATATATTGGTGCTTGATATGGAGAGTGTTCATAAATTGTGAATCCATAGTTGGTTGAAGCCCCTGAAAGACTGGGGCCCTCACAATGCATGCCACCCTTCAGGATTCATTTGCTGTTCAGCTGTTGCAGTTTGCTATCTTTAATGACAATAAATTGGACTCTGTATCTAAATTACTTATTCTAGTGGATGAGGTGTCAACCATGATCATGTCAGCCTTCTGTCATTCCATTAATATCATTCAGATGAACTTGATGCACTTGATACCACCTGAGTATCTCTTGTTGACTGCTCCTGCCTTAGTTTTTCGCAGTCTTGACTGTCGCCCTGTCCTTTACTTGGTACTTCTTCATATTCCAGTTGACCATTTGCAACTTATGTAGAGCTCCGCAACATGATTATTTAGTGATAGTCACCATTATCCTATTATTCCCATGCTACACCAAGGGCTGCATGTTCAGTATTGCACTGTATTGAAAATTTTAGTGGTTGTGTTTTGACCTTTTATGTTATAAGTCTCCCTTACATGAAAAATGTGACTGTTCCCTACTCTCACCACATGCATTGAGCTATTTCATTCCTGGGCTGATGATAATTCCTAGGCATTTGGTGTTCACAGCTTTAAACGTTAAGCCATGTATCTATGGAATGTATTACCATCATGAATTTAGAAATGCACCACATTGGTGTTTTTAAAGCAATCCTTAAAGATCTACCTTTTTGACTTAGGATATTGAGATGGCTTTGTCATTATTCTTAGTTAATTAGGGCAAAGTTTTTGTTAGTTTTATTTTCATTTCATAGTCATTTTTATCCATTGTAAATGTGCTTTTTAAGGACAGCAGTAAAGGTGAAATTGGTCAGGCCACCTAGGACTTGGTGAAGCATATTCAGGAAGGAAGACCAGCTTTGACCACTGTGAAGAATCTTTGGAATCCTTGCTTATTTCAGGCCAGGGAGTTCCTCGGGAAGAAGTTGCATACTGTCAGAATTAGAAAGTCTCTCAAGTATCAGGTATTGTTTTTCTTAATTGTTTCACCCAGTATAACCAGGAGGATGATTTCATTGCCATTACCATTTTTCTATTTCCAAAACTTTCATTGTAGGGGTTTGGCCTCAGAGATTGTCTCTGCTCTTAAAGAGCTACCAAAAAGTACTGGTTTGTTTTCATTGTGATCACGGAAAGCCACTTTTTAGAGCTATTATGTTTTCTCTCAGAAAGGGCTTTCCTGAGAGACTAAGTCATCTTTAGAACTTTATGGGCAGGACTGGACTTCAAAGTATTGAGACTGTCCTTCGGAAGGAGGCCACAGTTTGGAGTTCTGAAAGGATGAGGGATTTCTACCTTAGTAACTTCAATAAGCATATCCAGTGTGTCTGGCTTTTGGATGGTGACATTCTAGGAGTCATGCCTGGACTGCTGCAGGTCACTCTTTTATAATTTCTGCAAGTCTTTTGGGTTTCTAATACCATGTCGGGAATGGACCCCATTCCTAACTCAAACTATGATTAAAGTTCACTTAATCTTTGTCAGCCAGAAGTGCTCTTTGCAGTACGTGCAATGTGCCCAGTAATGACTCATCATGCAATTCGTACGGGGTTACATGAGTAGGTAACATATCTAGACACAACTGTAGATTTTTTTTATAAGATCCATTGCTCTTACTACTATTGGAACTGTCTGGGTATCGTTCTTCCACATTACTCTCGTTTCTGCCTGCAGATCTTGATAGTTTATGACTTTGTGTCTCTCTGTACACAAGACACTGTAGTCACTGGGTGTAGCAATTTCAATAATCAATGCTACTTTTGTCTTCTTTTCTTGGATCACTATATGCAGTTTTCTAGAATTTATCTTTTGAACTGTTGGTAATGGGTGATCCCATGTGATATAAACTTCATCATTTTCTATGATGCTTTGTGACTCATGTTTCCAGTGTTTTTCACCCATTTAGTACCATAATGTTTGCACAATCCCCAGTGCAACAGTCTTGCCACATTATTATGGCTTTCAGTATACAGCCCTTCTGCCATTAGTATGTCACAGTCAGCAACAAAGTGTGTGACTGTTTCCAATTCAGTTTTACAAAACCTAAATTTGTCGTTTCTCCCACATGTTCAATGGACTTTATAAACCAACGTGTATGTATTGGGCTGCCAATATTAACCTTTCATCTCTTGGTTTAAATTCGCCTCTCCTTAACCATTCCTGCATTTGTTCCGGATCAACATGAGGTTCTTCCAGAAGTTTTCTGTACTTGCAACAATATTTTTGCTTTTTCCACATTTCTTGCCTTCTCATCTGGTCCTTCACCTTATATTCTTTCTTTTGTTTTTTTTGGCACATTCAGTTGCTGCCTGATTTTTATCTACTTCCGGTTTAATTTCCATTCCTGATTGATGCTGATATGCTTCTACCAAATTAAGCAGAGAAGTCATCTTAGAGTTATTCTCCTCTGGTCTATATTAGAACATCAAAGTTTTAAAACTTTGAATGTTCTAATATCGACCCCTATTCAGCGAATGCTGAAAATAGCGAAGTTGCGGAACACCGAATTTCTTCCTAGGGAAGGAATTTGGTTGGCCGTTTTTGTGGCTTTGCTATTTTCAGCACTGCGGTGGAAAGTTTATGGGTTGGGATCAGGTAAGTGTGCGATTGTGCGGACATGAGGGTAGGGTGCGGATTAGGTGAGTTAGGGTTATGGCACGGGTCAGGTAAGTGTGCGATTGTGTGAACATGAGGGTTAGGGCGGGGTAGGTGAGTTAGGGTTAGGGCATGGGTGAGGTGAATGTGTGATAGTGACGGATCTTAGGGTTAGGGTTTGGGTTAAGGTAAGTGGATAGATAGTAGTGTTTGTACAGTTTAGTGTAGGGTTAGATGTAGGATTTTAAGTGTATGTGTGTGGATTGCTGTTTGTTTGGTGTGCTTGTGTTGTGTGTATGCGTGCCGGAACAGCAAATTTTTCCCCTGGGAAAAAATTTGCTGTTCTGCATGTTCGGTATTGTCAGTGTTCGCTGAATAGGGGTCGATATTAGAGCATTCGAAGTTTTAAAACTTTGATGTTCTAATATAGACCCATTCTCCTCATGTTTCAAAACTTTCACTACATTTGGGTCTTGTGAGGTCAGCAAATGTGTGTGGAGTCCCATGATTGCAGATCTATACATGTAATCAGTTTCAAGGAGGCCCATTCCTCCTTCATAATGGGGAATATATAATGTTGGTATGCACTGATTTTTATAAATCATTTGGTGAGCATGAAGCATTCTTCTTGTTTTCCTGTCTAATGTATCCAACATGTTTTGGGGCCAGTCAATCACTCCAAAACTGTAAGTTAGGACAGGAAGAGCAAATTGGTTTATAGCCTGGATGTTGTTCCTAGATGTCAACGCTGTTTTCAGAATTAATTTGTCTTCTAAAGTATTTCTTACCAAGTTTTATTCGCATTTGTTCATCCTTCATCAGTTCCCAAATATTTATACATTCCCTCTTGCTCAAGTTCTTTTATATCACATTCTTTTCCCAAACTGAGGTTTTCCAGATGCTACAGTTTTCTTGCTTTAAAGGTTGCTTTTGCAAACGTATCAAGACCAAATGACATTCTAATAGCATCTGAAAAAATTTTGACAACCTGCAGCTGTGCTTTCAGATCCTCATCTGATGAACTGTACAGTTTTAAATCATCGACACCTGAATGGCATTACTTATGATGATGCATGTTGCTCTGTTGTGTAATCATGTAGGCTGAGTACAATATGCTCTTGTAGTTTGCTCTGGGTGGGCACCACTTTCAGTATAGAGTGGTGCTGCTTGGTGCGTCTCTTGTACCCAAAGTTGTTAGCAAGGTGCTTGCTCTGGTGGGCAGGCCTCACAGTAAAAGGACCTTCATGTACTCTACTAGTTCTGTTTAGCCCTATTCAGGAGTCCCTGATTTGGATGTTTCTGTGGTTGTAGATAGTAGAGAGAATCTAGTTGTTGTTGTTGCTGTGTAAAGAAGTAAAATCTTTTTTTTGAGCCAAATGCAGCGAACTGCACTATCTGGGCAGAATTGGACACACGGTTAGATTTTATCACCTGTATAGAAGGTCCAGAAAGCCATAAACTTGACAGCCTGGGCAAGGAATCAGCTGATGCTGGCACTTTTTTTCTGGAAAATTTATGTTTTGGTTTTACAGCAGCAGTGTAGAGAATTGGTGTGTGGTGGTTTGATGGATGGTAATTACTGTGTTTTTATATTTTTAAACTTTCAGCTACTCAACGTAATGTGTAGGTGATAATAGCTCTGCAGTTCTGAATTTGTGATTTTTGTTCTTCCATTTGGGATTTTGGAGTTTTGAATTCTTTGCCATTTGTTGACTACGAGTATGCTAGTCACCATTTTAATTATCAGGATTCCATAGGAGACCATTGTGTTCTCACCCATATAAGAGGTTTAATGGTTTCTCATACTGTGAACACCCTGTATTTGTTTCTTTCGCTGTCATACAAATTATGTAAGTTGCTGCTTTCCACGAGATACTGAAAGGTGCATCTGCATTCACAACGCACTGTCCATGTATGGTGACAGCACCTAAAATGATCTTTAGCTTGTGAAACACTTTCCGTTCCTATCTTTGCTTGCTTTTTGTAATTGCCCTGTTTCCTTCATGTACTTTTTGAAGTAGAATTCCCTTTCCTTTTATGCCAGATTTATTTTTTGCCTTTCGTTTCGTGGTAAGTTTCATTTGTATAGGTGCTCTCTGCTGTACTGCTGCAGAATTTTGGTTGATGCGTTTTCTTTATATTGGTTATTTTTTTCTGTTTATAGTTTTGCTTGGTTTGCATGTTGTAAAGCATCTAGTGAAACTGTATCTTTGCTTAATAAAATATTTGGATTTGCATGATAAATGTATTATTATACTGTATTGTAGTGCTTCCATTATTGCTTATAAATCGTTATAAAAGTAGTGATTATTATATTTTTTTTCACAGATATCTCAGAACTGCAATGACGTTACCTAGCGGGACATTTACATAACAACAAATGATGCCCCTGTCAGACTTTGTCGTGGCATTAAAGGATAATCCATATTTTGGAGCAGGCTTTGGATTGGTTGGTGTAGGTACAGCCTTGGCTTTGGCTCGGAAAGGTGCCCAGTATGGAATGATTGCTTTCCGGAGACACTACATGATCACTTTGGAAGTGCCCAGCAGAGATAAAAGCTACCAGTGGCTGCTTAGCTGGATTTCACACTATGCAAAACGGACACAGCACTTGAGTGTGGAGACGTCCTATCTGCAGCATGATAGTGGACGTATCAGCACCAAGTTTGACTTTGTTCCTAGCCCGGGAAACCATTTCATCTGGTTAGCAGAGTGGATGCAGCATATTTGTGTGTGCGTGGGGGTGGGGGGGCAATGTCCATTTTTTTATTTTAATAATAATTGAGTACTTTCCCTTCTTGGTTTTGTTACTTATGTGTTGACTTTCTTTTATTTTTCCCCTGTGCTTGCTTGAATTCCTGTGCGTGCATTCATTTCCTCTCTTAGCATTCCGTCCATTGTAAGGCTCAGCTGCATTTTCTGTGAAAATATTTTCTTGTATTATCTCCTGACAGTTTTCACTTGTGGCTACCAAATAGAATTCCTAAGGTAATTCTGTTTGTTCATCTGAATAATACCTCTAGGAGACTTGACTGTATTCAGATACAAGTCCTCACTTTTTTCATTTCAGTGACTGCATAAAGCATTATCTTGAAGTGCTCTTCTTAAAGTATACTCTGCTTGTTCTGTAGCATTTATGGGTACATTTTGTTTTACAGATAGGGTTAACCTGACCACAAGGGTCCTTTTTTTAGTTGTGACTTTGTTATAATAAAATGAATATAAACCCAAACCGCACTCAGTGAAACACTCCATTATCGATGTAAAAAAAGTAAATCAAACATCATTCTTCATCAGTACTGTAGTCATCTTTTTTATTTAACTGTTTCTAGCCTGTGTGTGCTCTTTCTTTGGTTAGTGGTTTACATCTGGATGCATTGTGGGTATGGCCTGCTTGTTGAGATACATGCAGAGAGAAAATGTTACTGCTTTTTGTTTTCTTTAGTTACTTTTGCTTATTAGCCCATGTGTTCCATTGGCCTTGCTGTAGGCCTTGTTGTGAAGGCATAATTGTTGGAGCTGCTAATGCTGATCCCGCCATCATTTTACTTTACTGTAGATGTGAGTCTTAATCCTGGACAAACAATGGCTTTTCCGGTATTACATTTTAAAAGCTGTGCTTTAGACATATCCTTGCTTTTTTAGTATTTGTGTGCATCCTCTATTGCTTATCATTGTTAAACCTATCTCACCCTGTCTTGACTTCGCACCAGTTCTGTAGTCCATGAAAGAGTACTTGATTTTGGATATATTCATACCTCTCAGCTGCTATCATTTAGGCATAACACTATGGCTTTTGCTATTAGATTTAGCACTGTTTCTATTGGACTTGCTGATGATCTTAATAAATATTGACATTTTTAAGGTTCTATACATTATTAAATAACCTAATTAAGGTTATATAAAGTTTTCTTATTAACTGTCCCAGGTCTACTGCATGACGATCTTGTATTATGAAAATAAGAATGTGCTCCTCATTTTGGCCCTCTTTGTCAATTTTAAAAGGCAATTCTGTGACTTTTGCTTCATAGGATTTTCAGGTTAATTTAGTCTCATGGCAATCAATCCCTTGCCAGTTTCTCAATCAGGGCTAGAACAGTTAGTCCTAGGATAAATTTGATTGAAGATGGTCATCTAGGTAACATTTGAAACCTCATACGTATTGCACTGCTTAATGTGCAGAGACAGCTTATGCTCTGAGGTTGATAAGTATAGGCAGATTCCTGTAAGTGAGTTATAACCTCCTTGAGCTCTCATTTTCTTACAGAGTGAGACAGCAGGGGGTAGGAGGAGAATTAGACCAGAGAAGTGCAGGGGAAGGGCTGTGCTTCAGTTAGGGTGTGTGTGATGCATATATAACAGAATGGAATTACTCAAAGGTAGATGATAAAAAAAGTGAAGGGAGGGGTAATAGCCTGCGGACAAACAAGGGGAGAAGGTTGATAGTGTTGTGAACACAGGATGCATACAAATATTGTGGAATTCTGTTATGAGAGATGCTGACAAGAACTGTGAGAGTCTTATTGGTGGGTAGTTGGTATAATTGGGGAACAGGGCAGTCTTTTTTGTGGGAGTGGCAGACTTTGTATGAATCCAAATGGCAATTACATGATCTCTCTCTTAAATAGCTACTTTTAAGGTTGTTTGTGAAGATAGTATATGTTTGTGAGAGCAGAGAGCTGAAGCATATTACTGTGCTCATTTCATTTTTGATTTATTCAGAGTCAAAAGGTGGTGTACTGTCTGATAAAAGGGACACACTCATCTGGGACAATGTGTGTGTGTGAAAATAGCTGAAATTTATATTTGTTGTATTTTAGAAGCACAGTGACAACACGGCCTGCGTTATGTAATTTCTCATTCTCCACAAGTCAAATGTCTTTAGAAGCTGTTGACAACAAATGTGCACTTCTTCTCATAGTACTGAATGCATAGTTTCTAAAGTAATGAATATATTTTGCTTTTATAATACAAGAACTAAAGCCAGTACTACTATGTCCCCAAAAGTCATGTCTTCCCCCATTTGAAAGATTACAGAAAAAAGGGAAAGTATCCATGGGAATTGTGACTTGACACTCCCAAATCAATGTGCATATGCATAATTACCTCCATACGTTAATGCACAATTTGCCTGTGGTATATAAATTAATATCCAGATCTGTTGTTCAAAAATTTTACTTGAAAATGTTAAGCTGTTTCAAATATACAACTCTGAATTGATAATTTGAAGCACCAGATTTCTTTGGCCATTGGAAACCTGCAAATAGGACAATACTAGATCTGGACATTGGTGCAGAAAGGTTGGAATAGCCAGATTAGGTCTGTGGGAAAAAGTAAACATGTCTTTGCAGATGTGTTGCTGATCACTGGGAGATCAAGGGGCATTACTGTGGAAATTTCAACCCAGGAATTGAACACAGATAAAGTTTTGTCCACTTTAATAACTAGACTTAAAATATTAGGTTGTTGCAAGAGGAAAAAAATGGGTTTATGAACCACTGTCTAATTTTAATTGGACTATCAGACCGAAAATTTCTCTGGCAGATTTAGTAATTAATGTTGAGCAAAGATAAAGTGAGGTTTAACCAATTAAAGTTGGATGTATAAATAATGTTATGCTCCTAGAACCAGTGCTTGAGTTTAGGCTGATGCGTACTGCATGCTTGAATGCAAAAGATAAGCAGTAGGAATTAACAGTTGTGTTAACAGCTTGCACTGAACTTTTTTTTTTTCATTTCACTAAAATCTTTTATATAGCATTTTTTTGGGGAAAAGATAACAGGCGCTATAGTTGCAGTGGACATTAAAATAAAATCATGACGCAGCATGTTTTGCAGATGAAGAATAAATTAGTAAGTTGAGAACAAAAAGGCATGCAAGACTTAACTGGGTTTAAATCCACTAGATATGTATGTCATGAGATCCAAATTAGTTGTATGATAAGAGTACCCTATCACTGGACTGAAGAGCATGCAAAATGAGGTGAACAAATCAAAATAAACGTGGAAAGCAAAATATCTGAAGATACAGAAACATGCGGTAAAACTTTGTCTGCCATATAACCAGTTTCATATGCAAAGATTTTTGTTCTGTTATAGAATCTTTTGCGTCAGCTGTGATACTAGATTCATAATTTCGGAGAAAAATGGTTAATTTTATCAACAAACTGAGTCGGACTGAGGTGGAAAAGATTTCTGTGATTGATGCACTGAGAAATAGGGCTTACACATTAGGAAAAAGTATTGCATTCCACCAAGAGACTGAAGGTAGTAACAAAAATTAGTGCAAGTGTGATATTGAAACAGTAGTGGTATTAGTTGAGATACCTTTACTGCCAAATATTGTAATCCCTCAAAACAGCAGAAGTCCTGAACGTGAAGTGTGACAAAGCAGTAGTAGTGACATTTAAATAATCAAGAGACTCTCTAATTTATGATTAATGGATAATGCATAATGTGTCAGCATTCTAACATCTTCGGCCTCTACTTGCTTCTGTGTCTAGACTGCAGAAATTCCTTTCTAGTTCAGGAAACAAGGACTCTTAATGCATTTGTGTCTTAAAACGGATTGTTGACAGTTGGGAGGTTTGCCTGAAGTACAGCAGACTTAAACCTAGTCATGTTGTTGCAATGCCCGTGGCCTCTGACAACGACATTTGCTATGGACTTGCATGAGCTTGAACATGGTACTTGGTACCTTTGTGCCATTACCAGTTTACATATTTCAGGGTTGGAATAATTACGAATACAGAGAGAATGTCAAAAATTTTAAAGAAATTTATTACATGTATTCATTATTGAATATTCGAGCATGGTCCACCTCAAACTTTATTCAATGACAGGAGTGGAGAATTCAGTAATGATGTAATACTGAAATGGCAAAGCACTTCTCTACTGAAACTATGACAGGGGTAGCATATATTTAGAGCAATAGATTCATAGAAGGATGTGATCGGACATTAACTGAAGTAAGAGTATAAGCTAGAGGATGTGCTTGGGAATTAACATTAGATTGAGATTTGATAAAAATATACTATGTAGACAATGTTGACATCAGCTTTTGTTTGGTCAGAATCCAACTCTCCCTTCTGCCTAGAAGAGACTAGAGGGAGAGTGACCATGGGAGGACATATTTCAACATTACATGTGTTTACTGAGGCACTATGGAAACAGCCTTGCACAACAAATGAAAGGTGTGAAATGAGAAGCAAAGTTACTGTGCAGAACAGAAAGACTCCAGTGTAGTTACTGGCCTGGATGGAAATATGATATGTTTGAGTCACGGCATTATTTGTGCAAGAGTGCATCATTCCTAGGCTTCATGAAATTAAGACAGAAGTGGAAGGCAAATAGGTCAGTGTAAATGGCAATAATGTGTGATGCTTGCTAGAAATGATAGAATAGAACTCTGATACTGGAAATGAAGATGAAATGGAGAATTCTAACATGAATAGAAGTAATTTGGTACAGCTAGACTCACAAGTATCACAGCAAGATTCTGCCTCAGTGTCAGGGAAGGTTTAAGCTATAAGATTTGTTGATGGGGTACTAATATAGCTGAAATCTTAAAGCAGACTGGTAGTTACAGGAAGAAACAAGAATCAGTAAAACCTGAACTGTTTACATCCTGCTTATATTGCAGGCACACGTAACATAGAGAAGATATTCACTCTGAACCAGGAACTGATGATGTACAGCCTCTGACTTTTTTTTAATTTCTCCAAATATTTTGAGTTTCTAATTCCGGGACTGTAATGGACTCCTTTCCTAAGTCAAAGTACGATTAAAGTTCATGAAATTAGTATTGTTTCACTCTTTGATGTCAGCCAGTAGTGGTCTTCGCTGAACCTGCAATGTGCCCACTAATGACTCCTGCAATTCGTACGGAGTTACATATATTGGTCTGGAAATTCTGGGCTTTTTGCATAATAGTAACAATACATCATTTCTTTCTTATCCACTCTGTCGTCTTTATGGCTCTTCTTTGGCCTATCAGGTTTTGTGATCTGCTACTTCCTTCTACAACAGAGGGGCTATCCTCTTCCTGGGCCTGACCTGGCCCCATTGTAGGAATATTTCCGTATTTTGAGGATTCTACAATGTCATTTTTTTTCAGACCTGACACCAGTGTGCCTACTAGGATTGGGCACTTTTTTATCCTGGGTCTTGTGCATCCAGCTATCTTTTTTAGTGTTTGACCTACTTGTGTCCATGGTATATGCCATATAAATACAATCTATATGTCAGTGTCGCCTTGGTGAGATTTTGTGAAAAAACAGGTTCTACCTCCTGAAGGTACTCACCAGGACTTGAGGATGATTTCAGTTTCAGCACTACTGTTCTCCTTTGCTTGCTGACTTTTCATCTCTCCATTCGGACCCACAATGACCCCCTCTGACTCATTTGAGGAACCTGATGTCCTGAAAGAGGACATATTGTATGATTGTGCAAAATGGGATGACTCAGGTCACTCCACAACAAGTACAAATATGACTCTGTCACTGTCCATGTTGGTGTAAATGACAAGAGACGTACCTCCCTGGACTACATGAAAAGAGACATGGAGGAGCTCTCCGATCTTGTAGCCCAGGCAGGTATGACCCTAGCCCTGAGTAGCATCCTGCCATCACCCAGAATGATACCACAGTACAAGGACAAAATGATTGACTTCAACAATTGGCTAAGCTTCTGGTGTCATTTAAGGGAATCCACTATCTGTCTGCCTGGGATGAAGTGATTGACAGACCACAATGCTTTGCCAGAGATGGCCTGCACCTGTCATCCTTGGGATTCCGGATACTGGCAGCGGCTCTTGCCACCCCTATAGTGCCTTTTTTAGGCAAGGTTCAAATGACAAATTCACCACCGTAACAGTTACAAGCAAGCAAAATCTAAGGGTAATGCTACTAACGCTAGAAGTCTAAACCTCAAAATGCACTCACTCGAGGCACTCCTTAAAATGGAGAACATCGACATCTGTGCAGTGACAGAGACCTGGTTCAAAGCTCCAGAGAGCCACCCCTGCATTACCAGGCTATAATTCATACCACACCTTTTGGCCACCTAACCCGGACCGAAACACTAAAGGCAGAGGCGTGTCCATATTCATTAAGGATGTCCACACCTCCAAGCTAGTTGCTCTGCATAATGCATCCGAGATTATCCAAGTGCAACTAACTCTGGACAAGACCGTAGTCCAAATTGTATCTTGCTACAGATCCCCCACCATGCCCCAGGATTCCCACTCCTCTTTTCTTAATACACTGGAAAATATTAGAGTACAACCCAACACCCTAATAATGGGTGATTTCAACTACCCCACCATTAACTGGGAAAACTACTCGTGTACCAACTCTTTTGCTCAACGTTTTCTTGAATTCATAAATTCCAATGCCTTGGATCAACTTATCCACACCCCCACCAGGGGCAGCAGTATCCTAGACCTGGTCATTACAAACATGGGCAACCGGTGTTCCACACCAGAGGTCAATTCCTCGTTGGTCAGATCCGACCACAAGCTAATCACCCTAGACATCCACATCCACCCCCCACCCCCCATTAAGGAAACAACTGTAAAAAATTTCTCCAAAGCCAACTTCACGCTTCTTAAGACAGAAGTAGCAAACTTCACGACACCCATGCAGATGGACAACAGAGGTATGACTGCTGAATCCTACACAAATGCACTTTATAAGCACTTAGACGAGTGCATGGATCGTGCTATCCCTAACAGAACCAAGATGCTATCCTCCAAAAAAAGGAAGCCAATCTGGTGGTCTTCTGCCATAAACAAACTCTACAACAGAAGAAAGAAACTGTTTCAAAAAAGAGTAAAATCCCATGATTGGAGGAACTTCCTGGTCAGCCTCAGTAAGAAGCTGAGATCCCTCATAAAATCCTCCAAAGCTAGTTATGAAAACAAAATCGCCACTGATTCTAAAGGCAACCACAAAGCATTCTATAGCTATGTCAAGAATCTTAATGGCAACACTCAGATCTGCTCTGAGTTACAGCACAATGGCACTAAATATACAGAACCAACTGATATTGCCAACATTCTGGCAGATAGGTTCAGTGCTAACTTTAGCCCCCTCTCACCCCCCTAAAGGGCCCATCTCTATACTGGAAGAATGCAAAGTTCCTGTAATCACGGCTGCACAAGTAAAAACATCACTCTCCAAAGCCAAGAACACAGCATTCATGGGACCTGACAACATCCCAGGCTGCATTCTACATGGACTACAGAATGAACTGGCACCCCACCTAAGTACCATGTTCAGTCATAGCCTCACCTCAGGCTTTGTGCCCATTGAATGGCGCACTGTGATGGTTATCCCACTCCACAAAGGGGGAGCCACGATAGACCCCGGGAACTACCACCCCATTAGCCTGATGAGCCTGGTCTGCAAAGCCATGGAACGTATCATCATGGAACTCGTAAACAAAGACATTGGTAATCTCCAAACTCTGGACCCCACACAGTTCAGGCTTGTAAAAGGCAGATCATGTCTCCTAAACCTGATAGACTTCTTTGAAGCAGTCAGCAAAGTCGTAGATGAGGGTAAGGTGGTTTACACAGCCTTTCTAGATCTCGCCAAGGCTTCATCCCCCACTCTGGAATTATAGATAAACTCACTAAACTAGATATAAATCCCTGTGTCACAAGATGGGTTGCCAACTGGCTTACTGACAGAACCCGCACTGTGAAAGCAGCAGACTCCAAATCCGACTTCAAACCAGTGACAAGTGGAGTACCACAGGGTTCACTCCTGGGTCATCTCCTGTTAGCCTGTACTTCAGAGAAGTAGATACCAAACACAGAAGGTCTTTGGCTAACTAAGTTCGCAGATGACTGCAAACTAGGAGTCATAATCGAAACTCTAACAATGTGGACATCGTACAAAAGGGCCTCACTGAGACAGATGCCTGGTGGCAAAGCCATGGCCTCAAGCTCAATGCCAAAAAGTGCATTGTCATCCCCTTTGGTGAAAACTCTGTATCCATAAACTATCACATAGACGGTGGTCTACTTAACACTAAAAGTGTGATAAGAGACCTTGGGACACAGGTGGACAGTAGTCTCTCCTTTGATAATCACATTGCCACAGTGGTCAGGAAATCCTTCTACGTTGCACACCTCATCATAAAAGGTTTCTCATCCAGAAAAAAAAGAGGCCATTGTTCCCCTCTACTCATTACTCATTAGACCCATTGTAGAGTACAACGCCCCTTTTGGTATGTACCTCACAAGACCTCTACAACAACTGTAAAGGCCGCAGAAATACCTCACAAAGAGAATTACCAGCCTCAAACAGATGCCCTACGCAGACAGTCTCAAAAAAACTCCAGCTTTACTCTGTCACATATCGCCTAATCAGAGGCGATCTCTGCTTAACATACAACAAAGCTATGTCAAACCCAGAGCTCTTGGACATGCTCCACTTAAAGAAATCCCAATCCCTCCAAGCTACATGCTCTAGGGACCTAAATCTTGTCACCACAATAAGCAGAACATTCTGGAGGGATAGATTCCTGTCCCAGAGACTTCCCATACTCTGGAACAGACTACCTATCTATGTCAAACAGAGCTCCTCATTAGCACTCTTCAAGAAAAAATCTTGATGATTGGATGGGAAGTAGGAAATTCACCCCGGGGATCACTTCTGAGGCTATTTTACTGGATAAAAAAAGCTTCTACCAAAATCTCCTACAAAAACACTGTCTGGCAGGGGCACAGGAAAATAATTTTCTTTGGTGGCGAAAGCCAGGGTACCTTTTTGGCTAGGCTTATATAGGCCCTAGGGTCAATAGCCTAGTACCTACCTGTGAACCTAGTAAGGTAATGATGTATTTGAAAAAGTTGGTAAAGTTGTTCAAAATTGCAACTCCACTGTGGATGTATGCCTTTAAGGAAACGCCAAAAGAAATAGCTAAAATGTGTCTTGTGACTATAAGGTTTGAAGAACTGTGCAGTAAATTACTTCCAAAAGATTCTTCAACAAGTGCAATTAGAATCTCCTTGGCTCTTTTTTGCCATAATTTGTTAATAGCAGTGAAAAATACATTCCATGGACATAAGGTATACATTTTTTAAAGATAAGCAACTTTGTAATTATGTGTATTAAAGATGTTTATCATATCGATCACTGCTGCAGTAGCCTTGGCTATATGGGTTATATTCTGCCAAGGATATAACTGTTGGCCAGCTTCCAGTTCTTTAAAGCACACTCCAGAACTGTCGATCAGCTTGAGATGAGCTAAGACACATTTGGGTGCTAAGTCCTCCAGGACTGTACTGCCACTAAAGAGTATGCTCCTCTGAGGCGTTTAAGGATCAACTGTTTTCTTGTGCGTTCCTCTGCTTGGCAAATTAAGTTTGTTTGGAGGGAAAAACATTAATTTTCTTAATTTTCTTGATGTTTTGTTACTTTCCCCTTTAGGAAAGATTTTTTAAAGCTAGGAGTATTTTGTTTTAATAGACTGTCTCCAGACTGTAATCTGCTTTTAAACGAAGCAGTTGTTTTTCCTTTCAGTTTGTAAAGTAATTGAAAACAATTTCCTGTGGACAAATTGCATTTATTTTTCTTTTGTTGGGATGGCATAGTGTTTTAAAGTGCTTTATACTGTGTTTTTTTCTGTCAGAAAAGTAACATTTGTGGACTGGTAGTGTTTACTAACAATTTATGCTTCTCTTCCTCCAGGAAAGAGGTGGCATTTTTGGCTTGACCATGGAACAGACTACCAGTTCCATGGTCTGTCCTTCTTCGAGCCAGAAAAAGAAAAAAAATAAGCAAACAGCCTTTGCCACTACAGCAGGATAGCAATTTGCCACAGCTGAAGTTGGGTGACTCTGCTGTGACCATTTATTGTACCTCAGACCACTCATCTTTTACCCTGAATTCCTATGTTGTAGCACCTACTGTCACTGTGGACCATGGAGTAGTGGGCAAGGGGGAGCCACTCTTGTCAGTCCTGGGAGAGGGCATAGGAAAAGTTGTGTCAGAATGCCATGCCCATTCTGGGGGAAGCAGCTTCTGCTAATAGTAGCATGGTTGGCCCCATTTGTCCTGTCAAAAAGAAACCGAAAACCAAGCATTATCCACTCCTCCTCAAATTTCTTTGAATAGCAGTAGTTTACTGGGTCTGTATCGGGGTTTAATTCAGACCATTTATCTTTCTTGTAAAGTAGTTTCTAGTAAATGAAAGATGCATTCCTTTTTTCCTGAAGAGATTCAAGATTCTGAATCTGAACAGGAAGATGCAGGTGTGGACATATTTTTTTTCCTCAAATTTCTGATTCAGTCTCTGATGAGAACTGATACTCCATATGGGGGTTTCTCTGAAACTATTGCTAGAATGTGCCAGTGTTTTCAGTGGAAGAAGACTGAGGTTTCTCAGTCCCACAGAAAGTACTATTAGTTGTTACAGAAGGATTTTCAGAGCCTACACCAATTTCTCCTGTTCTGTCTGCTTTAGAGGATGTGTGTGAGTGTGTGTGAGTGTGTGTGAGTGTGTGTGAGTGTGTGTGAGTGTGTGTGAGTGTGTGTGTGTGTGAGTGTGTGTGTGTGTGAGTGTGTGTGAGTGTGTGTGAGTGTGTGTGAGTGTGTGTGAGTGTGTGTGAGTGTGTGTGAGCGCGTGTGAGTGTGTGTGTGCGCGTGTGAGTGTGTGTGTGCGCGTGTGAGTGTGTGTGTGTGTGAGCGCGTGTGTGTGCGTGTGTGTGCATACGTGTGTCACATCCCTATTCATCCAGACATCAGACATTGCTTAAGGTTTTGTGTGTCTGAATTACATTATCAGTTCTCTGCCCTACCCTTTGGACTATTCACTACACTAGTAGTGTTCACAAAGTGTCTAGCTCCAGTTAGTCAAGTCATTGCAGGCTACAGAGTATCTAATTTTTTTCCCATATTTTGATGACTTGCTTATCATTGCAGAGTCTTTTCCAAATATCAGGCATCTGTCTCTTGGGATTCCAAGAGAACATTCAGAAGTCTTTCTTGACTCCCCCACATAGGATTGTGTTTCCAGGATGTCAGTGAGACACCTCAGTTCATAGGTTCATAGGTGTGTACTAGGCTAATGGCCCTGGAGCCTTTACAAGCCTAGCCTAAAAAAATTGCCCATGCACCGTGCCACCCAATGTTAGTTCACAGTGTCCTTATCCAGCAGGGCAGTTGGAGTGATCCCTGAGGTGAGCTTTCTGTTACCCATCCACTCATCAAGATTTCTCTTGAAGAGTGCCATTGAGATGCTCTGCTTGACATGAATGGGAAGCTTATTCCAGAGTATGGACAGTCTTTGGGAGATGAACCTGTCCCTCCAGCATGTTCTGTTAATTGTGGTAATGAGGTTGTGAAGTTTGGAGCGTGTGGCACAAGGGGAATTGGGATTTCTTTAAGTGTAGCATTTCAAGTAGGGCTGGGTCAGACATGGCTTTGTAAGTCAAGCAGAGATCACCTCTAAGTAGATAAGAGACTGAGAACAGCTGAAGTTTCTTGAGTCTGTCCATGTAGGACATGTGTTTAAGGCCTAGGATCCTTTTTGTGAGGTACTTTTGTGGCCACTCCAGCTGTACATGCCAAACGGGGCATATTCGATGATATGTCTGAGGGATGACCTCTTTCTTCCTGGATGCAAAACCTTTGGTTATAAGATGTCCCACGTAGAAGAACTTTCTGACCCCAGTGGCAATGTGGTGGTCGAAGGGGAGGTGGTTGTCGACCTGGGTGCCCAGATCTCTTATTGCCCCTTCTGTTCAGTGGGTTCCCAGCAAAATGGTAATTCGTAGGAACTGAGTTTTTTCCCAAGGAGATGATTTCCTAAGGAGATGATAATCCATTTTTTGGCATTAAGCTTCAGGCCATGGTTTGACACCTGTTGTTGGTCTCAGAGTGGCCTTTTTGTAGGATGTCTGCATCACTTGGGGAGTTATCAGTTATCAGTAACTTGCAGTCATCAGTGAACTTGGTCAGCCCAGAGTCCTTCTGTGTTTGCCTGGACTACTGAGAAGTAGATACCACACAAGAGAGGGCCCAGGACTGAGCCCTGTGGGACTCCACCTTTGACTGGTCGACAGTCTGACTTGAAATCCACAACTTTCACTCTGTGGGTCCTGTCTGTGAGCTAATTTGCAACCACCTAGTGATGTAAGGATTGATGCCTAGTTTGGTGAGTTTATCAGTGATACCCGAGTGGGGAATTGTATCAAAGGCCTTGGCCAGGTCGAGGTAGGCTGTATGCACTGCCTTAGCCTCATCCACAGCCTTGGTGACTGCCTCGAAGAAGTCAACCAGGTTCAGCAGGCAGGATCTCCCTTTGACAAAGCCAAACTGTGTGGGGTCAAAAGTTTGAAGATTGCCTACAGCTACAGTGTTACAGCACACATGTTGACAATTCTTCATTTTGAGGATAGCTTCGAGCGAGTGCATCTTGAAATTTAGATTTCTAGCATTAAGCAGCATAACTCTCAGATTGCATTTGTTTGTAGCTGTTACGGTGGAATTTTGGTCTTTGGAACACCACCTAAAAAGGGCACTATAGGTGCGGCAAAAGCCTTAGCCAGTACCTGGAATCCCAGAGGTGACAGATGCAGGCCAATTCTGGCAAAGCATTGAGGTTTGTCGATCATGTCGTCCCAGGCAGACAGATACTGGATCCCTAGAATGACACCAGAAACTTAGCCAATTGTTGAAGTTAATCATTTTCTGCTCATACTCCGGTATCATTCTGGGTGACAGTAGAATGCTGCTCAGGGCTAGGGTCATAACTGCCTGGGCCACATAATTCAAGAGTTCCATCACATCTCTTTTCATGTAGTCCAGGGAGGTACATCTCTGGTCATTCAATCCCACATGGACAATGACTGAGTCATATTTGTACTTGTGGAGTAACCAGAGTGCATGTGTTATGTGGCGGATCCTGGCACCTGCTAGACAACTGACTGTAACCTTCTCCTTTTTCAGCCTAGTGAGTGGGACATCCGTGTGCCTTACAGCTCAGTCTCCTATGGTTAGCACATTGGGCAAAGTGTTTTGCCTTAAGTGCTTCAGTTGAGAGGCACACTGTGGTGGTGTTATGTGTTCTGGGGGGGTTGTTGTGTTGTGGTGGTCGAGTGCGTTTCTGTCTTGGGGAGGTCACTGTTTGGGTAAATTTTTATTGAGAGCCTCTGCGACGGTGAGTGTATGGTTTGTGTTTCTATATGTGGGGTGTGATGGTTGGTGTTTTGGAGGGCTATGTGTTCTATGTAGTGAGTTGCAGGTGTTGACCTTCTCTTAACCAGCTAGTCCAGTCTTGATTGGAGTATGCACTGCTTCCAGTTTGGTGATGTAAGTGTATCTCTCATATGTATGAGTGTTGAGAGGTAAGACGGGAAGGTTGTCTTTGTACATTAGACAGTTGCCACACTGTCTCAGAATGCCCAAGTGCACTAGGTTAGCAGAAGAAAGCATAGGAAATTGCCTTACAATCATACCAGGAGGGGTGGTCATAACTAATAAGTACTGGTGCTGTTACTGCGTGGGAACAGCTAATAGCACCTAAGTGTGGTACAATAAATGCTACACAAGCCTGTTAAAATGCTAACTGATTAAGCTAATTGAAGTGCAAGAAATAAAAGAACAAGCACGTGCTAAGGGAAAATTTGAAGAGCAGACTTTCTGGCACCGGTAATAGTTTACCTCAGCTGAGTGCCGCTGCGCGGTGCACAAACCCACGCAAACATGGGCTTTTAAACCAGAAAGTTGAAAGAGGTGGGAAAAACTGCTCAAACGGCCAATAAACTACAATTTCTGGAACAGAAACCACTCCTCTTGTGGTAGATAGGCTACCTAGTGCTTACCACTCTCACTGATAAGCTAGAAGGTTTCCTTCCAACACTGAAAGGTCTGAGGGGCTCAGAAACTTACAAAACACTCCTGGCTACAGCAAATCTGTATCTGGACTAGACTAGTTACAGAAAAGGGAGGAAACAAGCTTAGAACTTTTTTTTGCAGAAAAGTAGTTATAACAGTAGCAAAAACACATTAAATGCAGTACAAGCTAGCACGTTTTCTTCCACAGGAAAAAAATAGATATTAATTGAGAGGTCTTTTTAAGGTTTTCCACTCGGACTTTGGTCACTGCAATGGAATACCTCAGGATTTTGGGCTTCATGGCATCTAAAGACTCCATATGAGAAAAATGCAGTGGTATCTGAACTCTTTGGCCCCAACATCAAAACCCTTTATCTTTTTAAATCCCAGTGCTGTGGTTTGTATCTTTTGGTGGAGAAAACCGGTATCCTTAAATCCAATCTCCCCTTCCCCCTCCCTGCTGCAAATCAGTCAGTCACCACAGACACTTTGGATTTTGCTTGGGGAGCAGTTTCAGGAAGGATAAAAGTGTATGGGGTGCAAGATACCAAGGACAAATGCAACCACATAAATATCAAGGACATGCTTGCCCTGATCAGAGCAGTCAACTCACTGAACCATCTTTGATCTCTGGGACCTCTCATTCCCTCCAGTAGAGCTCTTTTGAGTGTGCACCTTTAACCCCTAGTGGGCGTGGCTTCAGCATTTAAAACTTTAAGTTATCACCTTACATTTTTAACAAATACCCATTGACAGAGGTCATATAGCAATACAATTGTGTTTGCTATCATGTATGCTTCAAGATAAAATTTTCCAATACCTTGTATGTAACATGGTTTTGGAATTATTAATGCAAATATGAACAGGCAATATTTGACGCCTAGAGGAGCAGTAGGGTGTAACTGCAGAAACGCCTGGAGACGTCACTCGGCTGTAATGAGTGCTTACAGGCAATACCACAGTCATGTGGTACATCAACAAGCAAGGGAAACCAGGTTGCACCCCTTTTGCAGACTAGTCATGTTAGCTTGGAATATAGCTTCAAAGCACATTCTTACTCTGCATCCTCCATTCCATCAGAGCAAAACTGTGTGACAGCCAAGCTGAGAAGGAGCAGGGCAGACCCTCACAAATGGAAACCAGATCAGGGTGTTTTCCAGGATTTGATTTTTATTTATTTTACATTTGTTTACCAGGATAGTCCGACTGGATACATGTCCATTTTCAGCGGAGGCCCAGGGAGAAAAGCTCCATATAGACAAACTTACATAGATTACACAGAAGTTAGCAAACAATTATAAAAACAAAGCGATTATAGACAATGGCGTAGTAATTATATACAGTGGCTTAGTAGTGTTCCCTAGTAGGGACTCACAATTCTCATGGGCAGACACAATTAAAAGTAAGAGACATCAGGTTGGAAGCAGAGCTTGGTGACTTAGTTACAAGTTATGATAATTACAAAATATGCTTTCAGTTTATAACTTAATCAGGATTGGTACATGGGCATAGCCAATTCACTTTGAGATACTGTTTGAGTTTTTTTAAGAGACTTTTTGAGGATTGTAGGATTATGTAGTTTGGCAGTGAATTCCAGGTTTTGCCAACGAAGTTGGCAAACAAGGATTCACTAGCAGAGTTATTCGCTTTGTGGGTTTGGACCAGTAGTTTATCGGCTGACCGTAGGGATCTCAGGTTGCTATATGGCTTAATAATATTTTTTAGTGAGGGGGTATGATCAGGGTGTTACAAAATTTTGTGTGCTATTAAGAGTTGATTGAATTGAATTAAGCTGGGCAGTTCTAGCCACTCTAGTTGTTTAAGGTACTGGCAGTGGAGGGTTATATAGGTAGAGCCAGTGGCGAATATAGCAGTATGATTGTAGCTTTGGGACAGCTTACCTAGTTCGGATTTGTTGAGGTTTGAGAGTACAGGTGAGGCATATAAAAGAGTAGAGAGTAGGTGTGATCGGGCAATTGCAGTCCTAGCCAGTGGTCTTGTTTCTATACAGTGATCCAAGCTTCTTATTGATGGACTGTATGGTTTTGTTGACCTGTAGGTCAAATTTGAGATTATTGTCTATGATAACCCCTAGCACTTTGGTGTGATGATCTGGGGAAATAGTGGTACTGTTGTTAGATGTGACAGAGAATGAAAGTGTGGTAGATCTACTAGTGGGGGAGAAGAGTAGAAGATTAGTTTTAATAGGGTTCAGAAGTAGGCATTGGTTGGTGAGCCATTGTCAATTGTGTTAAATGTATTTTGGGTTAAGGTTTGCAGTTCGGATGGGGAGGTGGCTGAGCAGATCAGAGTGGAATGCAGGTAGCTATAGGGATAGCAGTGTGAAGGTTGTTGATAAAAACAGAGAAGAGTAGTGGACCTAGTATGGACCCTTGAGGGACACCAAGTGTGAAAGGTTGCTGGCTGGAGAGTTTGCCCTGCCATAGTACCACCTGTTGTCTACCAGTCAGGTAGGACTGGAACCACTGGATAGCGGGCTTGTTGAGGGAAATAGATTTTAGTGAAAGAATGAGAAGTTCATGGTTGACCATGTCAAAGGCTTTTGTTAGGTCAAGAAAGAGGGTGGAGGTTAGCCTGTTGTCATTCCTGTTTTGGTTTATGGCTGTAGTAAAGGAAAGGAGGGTAGAGGTGGTGCTGTGGTATGGCCTGAAACCATGCTGGGAGTTGGATGGTAAGTTATTCTGTGTAAGGTATTGCATTAGTTGCTTGTGTACACATTTCTCCATTATATTGGGTAGTGGGGAGAGAATGGCAATGGGACTATAATTGGATATGTCTGAGGTGCTGCCACCTTTATGGAGTGGGATGACGTGGGAGGGGATAGCATTTGCGGATAAGGTTCTGTTGATGGTAGATATGGGATATGCAATGGCATCTGCAGCTATTTGTAGGTACTCTGCAGGGAGGAGGTCAGCAGCAAGGGTGGTAGGTTTTAGCTTTTTAGAAGTATTTTGATAAAACTAGTGGATATTGGTTGGAAGCTAAATTCAGGGTGATTATTGGGTAGATTAGGCATGTGGTTAAGTTAGAGAGGGTTAGTTGATTTGCTAGGGATTGGATTGTTTCAGTGAAAAAGTTACTAAAGGCACTAGCTATGGTCTCTGGGGAACTATGGGTGTAGTTAGCCGGGGTTGGGATGGTGGAATGACCTGGACGAAGTAGTTGATTTAAGCCTGCCCAGAACTTTTGAGGATTGTTATGATGTTTTCTTAATAATACTGTTTTTGTAGGAGATTTTGGTAGAAGCTTTTTTGTATCATTCCTGAGTTAACAATGTTTTAGATGGTCAAGTGGGGCTTTAGTTGTTCTCCAGCTGACCCAGGCTCTGCTTCTAGTTTTGATTTTAGCTTTGGTATCTTTTGTGAGCCACGGTGCTGTATTTGATCTAGTTTTTATTGTATGTGCTGGAGCATGGAAATCAAGGATACTTAGGAATTTAGTGTTAAAGTGATCTATGGCCTCCTCTAATGTTAGATTTTTAGTTTTGACCAGTCAACTACTTTTAATTTGTTTTGGAATATAGCAGCATCAAAGTTTTTCCTGTTTCTGTTTTATATTTGGACTGGAGAGTTTTCTGCCTCATGTTTTATGCTATAGGTTAAACAATGGTCGCTGAGGTCATTTGATGCATCAATGGAGAGGTTCTGAAGTAGACATCTTTGCCTCCTATTTGAACAGTCAACTGGCAAGCTTCATTTTCCAGTACGCCATGCAAAAAAGCCAGAAAGACAGACTCCTTTTCTTTTCCTTGGACAGTAATGTTCCTGTATGCTTTTTTCACCTTTCCACTAATATATCCAGAGTGCTTCTGAATATTCAGAAGGAATCTTTCAATGTCATTATAGTGAATGACTTCCAAGATGGCAGATAATTGAGTGACTGCTTAGTTCTAGCTCTCCCAGTGTGAAAACAGAAAATCAGCAGAGAAGGCCAGTGGACCTTTGTGTTTCTGGGTAAATTTCAGTAACTGGCTATTAAGTGCAATGCTTGGATGCCAGGAAAAAAAGAAATACAGAGGACCTGAAGTGAAATCGGTTACAAAAGGTGAGGAAAAAACACTGTCTGGGAAAAGTACTGCAGCTGTCCAGCAAGAAACAGTGCAAACTCCCAACATGACTTCCAGTAACCTAGAAGAAAGCATAAGACATTTCTACACAGACTTGGTTAAAGTAAACAAAACACTAATGAAGTACATCAATTCAAACAACAAAAGGCTGAAAAATGGAAGAAGCTTTAAACAGATATTCAGATGAGGTCATAAAACTGCAAAAACTCAGAGGTTGAAATGAAGAAAAAGCTGTCTGAATATGAGACTGCTCAAGAAGATATTTTCAAAAAAAATAGAGGACAGAGTACACAAGGAAAACCTGAGAGAGAAGCTGGAAAGAACAAACTGTAATAATTTTATGAATGTACAACTAAGCAACTGCTCTGGTATTCCACAACAGGAGGAGTTAATTGAAAGGGCACATTATGTGTATGCTCCAAGCTGAGCTATTAGAAAGCAACATAAAGATGCAGTCCTACCAGAAGAAGGAGTTGATTCCGACAAAATTGTGGCAGAAGGACAAAGTAAAAAAAAAGTAGGAGACAGCAGAGTGTTTGTGGAGAATGATTACTCATTGTACACCAGACAGAAGAGGAGAGTAAATTTATTCCATTATTCAGGGAATGTCAAGAAGGAGGAGTGAGATTCAAGCTGCTATACCCCAGTTATCTTCAAAATATTCTTCACTGGAGGAGCAAAATAATTTTTTGATGAAGTGCATATTAAGGAGGAAATACAAATGTTTGTCCAAAAAAGAAATCTGTGAAACAGAAGGCTATTCTGCATCTCGTTCTACTGGTAACAAAGACCAATATTTCAATGGTAAATGCTGGTGAGCGGGGAAGGGAGCACAAAAACTGACTAGAAGAATCAAGTGTCCATTGGAAGTATAGCAGAGCAGAATTTGGGAGATGGAGATGAACAGGAATAAAACCAGTAACATGGAAACTGACAAATTTGGGATTACAAAGCAATAATTAAATTTGTGAAATCTGCCCTCCATGTCATTAATGTTCAGAAAAATACTTGGGGGGGGGGGGTGAAGGAGAAAGTTAATTGTAAGTAAAACATTTTTTTTCTTAATAATACTGTTTTTATAGTGTGATTTTTCTTGGCATGTTATAAAGTAACATTTTATCAGTTGTTTTTAAGTATAATGGGGATACTATTGTAAACTGGTGCTCCTGTCTTTTTTTTTTTTCTGTGTTTTTCGTGTTTCACTGTTGCAGTCATCTCATTTGGATTATCCCTGCCAGGGTAGCCGTAGGCCGGCTCGAATACCAGAGGCTTAGTATTTCTGCGTCTGTTGCTTCAGGACTGACGTCAGGTCATCAGTAGTATAAAGTAAGGCAGCTAATGCCATTACATCAGTCTTTCTTGCCGTGGAGCCCAAAGCAGAAGCAGTCCGCACGAGCGCCAGTCGGCCGCTACCTGAGTTTCGTCTACCGTTTTGAAACTGAAGTCTTCTAAAGCTAAGAACCCCGTTGGGGATCCTTTGTTCTTGCACTAACCGTTGTCAGAAAAAGTTAACAATTGTCTCACCTGTGGAAAGCAAATACCACACCGAGACTTTCATTCTTACTGCATCACTTGTTTAGGCCCAGACCACGACGTCCCCTGATCTTGCTTCTGTGCCTTGTTCAATGCCAGAACTATCCATCGTCTGGACCTTTTTGTAGATAGATATTTTCGGTTACTGTCCTCGAACTCCGATATGGCTTTGGTAAGCCATCTAACAGCAGATCTTCCTAAAAAACTTAAATGTAGATGTTTGAGTGTATTCACTGTTGCAGTCCTGGTTTCCTTCACTCCATCCCCCTTTTTTTCTTATTTCCATACAAGGGGCATTTTGCTATTTACTTTCTACTGGTGGGGTTCTTCCACCAGAACCTGGCTCCTACTTGGGGACTCCTGACAGGTTAGGGCAAGAAAAACTGATGTAATGGTGTCGGCTGCCTTACTTTATACTACTGAATACCTGATGTCAGATGTTCATCGTGTTTCACTGTTGCAGCCATGACTGTAGGGTTCTCCCCTGCCGGCAGGCAGCCCTCGGTCGGCCAGAATCCCAAAGTCTGGGTCCAGCGTCAGCTGTTCAACCATGCTCCCTGATGTCAGAGCGCCAGGAGTACAAAGCTGACAGCCGACGCCATCTTCTCCAGTATTTCTTGCCGTGCGGTGATAGCAGTTTGCAAGTGCCGGTCTGCTGACTCCTGACGAATTTTTACTGATATACTTCGGTCCGAAGATTTTCTTCTCCACCCAAAGCTAAGTACCCTGTTGGGGAAACATTTTTCTTGCTCCAGTCCGATGTCAGAAAAAGTTAATAATTGTATTTCATGTGGGAAGCAAATACCCCTTAAGGATTTTCATTCTTACTGTATTCCTTGCTTGGGTCCTGACCACGACGTAGCTAGTTGTCGGTTTTGTGCTAGATTCAATCAACGTACAATTAAGCGAAGGTAAGATTTTGCTTTTCATTACTTCGGTAGGCGCTTTAACTACGAAATGTTGTCGGATACGGACCCGGCTACCGGAGTTCACAAACATGGATAAAGACAGGCCTCCGAGGTCCAAATCTGATGATAGCGCACAAGCGGAGCCAGCTTCAGGTTCGGCCGTCGTCAGTGAGGCGCTTTTGCAGCCCCTGTCATCGGCCATTTCAGAACAGACGGCCGAAACGGACTCTCATGAGGAGCCAACCAGGCCTTTAAATATTTCTGTTGCAGGACCTTTGGACAATGCTCCTTCGGATGGGTCCGGAGCCGCTGTGCAGGTACCGACTTCCGAAGGGGTTTTCAGGCCTACTCAGCTACTAATAAAGGCAAAGCCAAAGACAAAGGCAAAGACTCCTTCAAAGTCACAGACTTCAACACAGGCCTCTTCTGAACTGGCTCCCAAGTCACAGAAACAGTTACTCAAGATGGCGGATGATTTAATTACTATGATTAGGGGTTCTCATCCCCCTCCAGACAAAAGGCCAAGGCAGGATGTTTCTTATGATTCCTCTGATCAGGCTTCTGTTTCCTCAGTTTCTTCTTCCGATCAGGAGTATTCTTTCCCTCCTTATGAGGATTCTGATGCTGAAGAATCATTCCTTCTGCTTCTCCCCCTGAGGATTTCTCTTTTGGGGAAACTTTGCATGAAATGAGGGAACATTTCCACTGGGAAGGACAGGAGTTTTCGGAAACCAAGAAAAGACTGAGGGAATTTCTTCTTCTTCCCCAACATAGTCCCCTGGCTATTCCTCCTGTTTTGGATATTGTGGATGATGCCTTTTCAGAGGCTAACTTAACCCCTGACTCTTTTCCTCCTGCTCCTGTTAAGCCTGATAGATATTACAGGGTTCCTGATTCCTATCAGTTTTTATACAAGAACCCTTCTGCTGACCCTGAAACCATTTCTCAGGGTCCTAAGGGAGTTAAGGCCGCTTCTGCCAAAAATCCCATTCCTACTGAAAAGGATTCTCGATCCTTAGAAAGATGGGGCAAAAAGGTGTACACTTCTGCTACTTTGTCCATTAGGGCTTTAAACTGTCAGTTTCATATGTTTAAATACCAGCAATTTCTATTGTCTGTCTTAAAACAGAAGCTTACTTCCATTTCTGCCTGTGCAGATGATAAGGAATTACATGACTTATTGCATGCCACTGAACAGGTTGGGAAGCATGGTTTACACTGTGGATTTGATGCCTTGGAGGCTTCTTGTAGGGCTGCGGCCTCTGGCACAGTCATTAGAAGGCATGCATGGCTAAAGGAACAAAATTTACCTGAACAAGTAAAGGCTAAATTATTGGATGCTCCTGTTCAGCATAATGTTTTGTTTGGATCAAAAGCTGAAGAGGTGATTAAAAAGATGGAGGATAAGGCGAAATCCATGCAAACAGTTAAAGATTTCTTACAAGTACAGCCTCCTAGATTTAGCAGGAATTGGCCTTCAAAAAATTGGTCCTTTCCCACTTCTGACAGGCCTCAGAGGGGTAGATATAGACGTTCCAGAGGGAGGCCTCAAACACAAGCTGCTTATAGACCAAGACAGTGGACTGCTCCCACCCCTAGGGGCGGAGAGGACAGGTCACAATCTCAAAGGAAACAAACTCAATGACTCCCTCTGTTGGGCTGCAGGAACTTCTTGCCTGGAAGCCCCTCTCGGAGGAAAACTCTCTCTTTTTTATCAAAATTGGACTCAAATAACCCAAGACAAATGGGTTTTGGATGTGGTTTTAAGAGGTTACAAATTCCATTTTCATACCTTGCCAAGGCCAAGCGGATGGCCAGACCTTCCAATACATCAATGGACGGAGGCCTTAAACCAGGTGGAAGCTCTTTTGGCTATGAATGCCACAGAACTGGTTCCTCTTTCAGAGATGGGAAAAGGTTTTTATTCAAGGCTTTTTCTAGTCCCAAGGAAGCAAAAGTCATGGAGACCCATTCTGGATCTGTCGGTCTTGAACACCTTTCTAGAGATTCCAAAATTCAAGCTGCTTACTCTACAGCAGCTACTTCCAATGCTGTCCAAAAATGCATGGATGGTAACTTTGGATTTAAAGGAGGCATATTTACACATTCCCATCAGGCAGGATCGCAGAAAATACCTCAGGTTCAAAGCCGGATCGAGGCACTTTCAATTCTCTGCACTGCCCTTTGGATTATCTACTGGGCCCAGGGTCTTCACCAAATGCCTGGCTCCAGTAGTAGCTTACTGCAGACTCAAGGGAATTCAAATTTACCCTTATCTGGACGATTGTCTAATTCAGGCAGACAGCAAGGATGTCTTACTCAGCATCTAGAATTTGTACAGAACCTCCTCAAGTTCCTGGGATTCTCTGTAAACATAAAGTCAAATTTGACACCATCTCAACAGATGACTTTTCTGGGTGCACTTCTAAACACTACAACCCAGATGGCATTTCTGACATCCGAAAAACAGTTACAGCTGGCTTCAACTTTCTGAACCTTGGCATCTTTAACCCATCTATCTGCAAGGAAATTCCTGCAGGCTTTGGGTTACATGGCCTCCTGCATCCTTCTCTTACCATATGCAAGACTACACATGAGGAAAATACAGTGGTACCTAAAAAGTGTATGGTCTCAGCATTGCCACAGTTTGGACATACTGATCTCCTTCCTTCCTTGCCTTCAAAAGGAATTTCTTTGGTGGTCCAGGGCATGTGCTCTAAACAAAGGGAAGCCCTTCCGTCTGCCTCCTGCCTCTCAGATTCTAACCACGGACGCCTCGGATTATGCTTGGGGAGCCCATTTTCAGGGCAATTGTTTGCAGGGCCTTTGGACAAAGGATCAGAAGCACCTGCATATCAATCTAAAGGAAATGTTAGCCGTTCAGAAAGCTCTATTGGCCTTCAGGAATCTTTTACAACCAGGACAACTGTTAATACGGACAGACAACACCACAGTTATGTGGTACATAAACAAGCAAGGGGGATCTCATTCCTACCCCCTTTGCAGACTAGCCATGGATCTATGGAACACAGCTCTAGCTTGCAATCTGGATCTTCAAGCTCAGTTTCTACCAGGAAAACAAAACTTCCTGGCAGACAGTCTGAGCAGAAATCTTTCGGATCCACACGAATGGATGCTGGACACCACAATATTCAGGATGATAACAGCAGTCTGGGGATGTCCTCACATAGACCTCTTTGCATCCCATCTCAATCATCAACTACAGACTTTTTGCACCAGGTCTTTCCACAGAGAAGCTTGGAAAGTGGATGCCCTGTCATTCAGTTGGAGGAACCTCTCGGGATATGCCTTTTCGCCTCTTCCTCTTCTTCCACGGGCTTTATTGAAGATAAAACAAGACAAGCCCAAGATGATAATCTTGCTGGCTCCAAATTGGCCTCGGCAGTTTTGGTATCCAACTCTAAAAAACCTATGCCTGGACCCCCCTTGGGTTTTACCTCAGTCTCCGAACCTTCTGTCCCAACATCAGGGTCAGGTTCTACACTCACATGTCAGAACTCTCAGCCTGGCAGCCAGGTTAATCCAGGGCCTCAGATTTCTTCTTTACTGCCCAAGCAGGTTATGGATGTCATTTTAGAAGCCAGACGTCCTAGCACTAGAAAATCTTATGCAGGAAAATGGAAAAGATTTTGTTCCTGGATGCAGGCTCAGGATTCTGATCCTCTTCTTCCTAACATTACTTTAATTTTACTTTACTTGACAGATCTCTTACATAAGGGTCTCTCTTTCTCTTCCATTAAGATACATGCCTCTGTTATTTCTGCTCATTATAATACAGACCCTCCCATCTTTTCCCACCAACTCATGGAACAGTTTCTCAGAGGAGCTAAGAACTTAAGACCTCCTAGATCTCCTCCTATTCCTGCTTGGGATCTCAACTATGTTTTGGAAAAACTAACCTTGCCTCCTATTGAGCCTGCTGCCTCCTCTGACATCAAGTTTTTATCTTGGAAGACAGCCATCCTGTTAGCCCTAACCTCTGCCAAGAGAGTTTCAGAGTTACAAGCTCTTATGGCTGTGGAACCTTATATTATTTTTCATCAAGACAGGGTATCTTTGAGGACTAATCCTACCTTCATGCCTAAGGTGGTTTCCAAAGTGGCTTTAAATCAAACTATTCACTTGCCAACCTTTTTCTCCACTCCTCAAAATAAAGGGGAAAGGATCTTACATTCCTTGGATGTGCACAGACAGCTACGTTTTTACCTGAACAGAACCAAGGACATCAGAAAATCAGAACAATTGTTTGTTTCTTATGCTTCAAGTTCCCAAGGTAAAGCCATTTCAAAACAGACCATTTCTAAATGGATTGCTCATGGAATCAGATTTTGTTATTCTCACCATGGAAAGCAAATCCCAGGGAGTATACAGACTCATTCGACCAGAGCTGCTGCCACTTCTGCGGCCTTCCTCATGGGAGTTCCTACCAAGGACATTTTGGAAGCTGCAACTTGGAGTTCAGTGCATACATTTTCTAAGCACTACAATCTACCTCTTTACTCTAAGTCTAGGACAGGCTTTGCCTCTGCAGTCTTGCAGGGCCTTTTAGCCGCCCCTTCCTCTTTATGACCTCCTCCCTTTCTTTCAGCTTTGGGATTCTACCCTACAGTCATGACTGCAACAGTGAAACACGATGAACATAGTACAGTTGTGTACACCTACCATAAATGTAGATGTTCGAGTGTCTTTACTGTTGCAGTCTGGGTTTCCCTCCCTCCTGTCCCCTCTTATTTTTACTTTTGTGTATTTCCTTTTTTCACCATTCTTCTGAGGTGTATTTGCAAAGGTTATGGGACCTTTTTCATTTTGGGACTCCTGACATCTGGGGCAAGAAAAACTGGAGAAGATGGCGTCGGCTGTCCGCTTTGTACTCCTGGCGCTCTGACGTCAGGGAGCATGGTTGAACAGCCGACGCCGGACCCAGACTTTGGGATTCTGGCCGACCGAGGGCTGCCTGCCAGCAGGGGAAAACCCTACAGTCATGACTGCAACACTGAAGACACTCGAACATCTACATTTATGGTAGGTGTACACAACTGTACTTTCTGAAGCGACAGCAACTGACGCAGAAATACTAAACCTCTGGTATTCAGGCCGGCCGAGGGCTACCCTCGCAGGGATAACCCAAATGTGATGATTGCAACAGTGAATACACTCGAACATCTACATTTATGGTAAATATACACAACTGTACTTTCTCTCTTCTCTCTTTATTCTTGTGCAGTTTTAAGAAATGTTAAAAAAAAAAAAAGTCTGGTTAAAAGAGCATGACAAAAGAAAAATTTATGTTTTTTTTTCTCATTCTTGCATAGGGGATGACTAGAATTCTGACATTTCCTTTTTTGATATCGTGTAGCTACAACCTTTGTAACTGTTGTTGATAATGACTATATATCTTTGTAAAAACCTGGTGCCTCAACATTAGACATTGTTCACTATGTACTAACTTTTAAATATTGTACTATACTTTGCATATGTGTTAAGTGTGGAATTTTTCTCCCCAGGCCACCACTGAAAAAGGAAGGCCGCTTAGTTGTACTAACCCGGTCAACAAATGTCAAATAAATACATAATTAAGGCTCTTAGCTTGATCTAGTAACATGTTTTAAGAGAAAGCAAGTAAATGAAAAAGAATATTGAGTATTAGAAGGCTTTATTCTATCAAATAAATGTATGCTTAGTAGCAGTTTTGTATCTTGTCCTCATGTCTCCACAGAGACAGTCTGATAAAGAGAAATTGGCTAGGAAATAATGTTCTCTGAAAGCATTCAGGTGTTTTCCCAACAGAGAGAGCTGTAAAGATAAGACAAAAGCAGACCTAGAAGCACAGAGGCTGCACCATGCATCTTAGCATGGATAACCTTTTTTTTACATTAACTCAAGCCTTGAGTGTGGTTGTCAGTTTGGGACATTTGCTCCTGTTAGGAGGGTAAAAGTTCAATATTTGAAAATGTGCATAGTTTTATGAGTTAATATTAAGTTAATAGGTTTTAGGGGTATTAAGGTATGTTTTTTTTTTGTTTGATGGATATGGCAGGAAACAACTGTATAAAAGTTCAACCTGCCAAACAGTGTATGGATGTAACACAAAAGCTGGAACTAGACATTTAACAAAAAAGCTGTTACACATAAAAAGTGGGAATAACAACTTTTTCTTACAATGATAACTTGCTGTAATGTCTTTAAATGTCAGTGGTCTCACAGATGAGTACAAAAAAGAAAGAGTAGTGAACTATATTAAAAAAAAGAGTACAAATAGCTATGTTATAGGAGATGCACTTGGAAAGAGCTGAACATGTGAATTTGATAAAGAACGGTTTTCAGGATGGTTATTCAGCAGAATACCCAGGACGAAAAGAGGAGTGCTTGTATTAATTGCAAAAGAAAAAATAGTGATAGCAGAGGATAAAAAAGATGATGATGGTAGATTTGTAGTACTAAGGGGCTACTGGCAAGGGAGGAAGATTACATTAGCATGTATTTGCATTTCACCCAATACTGCTATAATGGAGCTTATGAAAATTCTGGGAGAAATAATCAGCTTTCAACAGGGAATATTACTTATAGGTGGGAAATTGAATTTGATTTGCAGCAGGGAAGATGTGTCTGGGGTCCCAGAAGGGAAAGTATAATAAAGGAGGGTAGACTTTTGAAGAAATTTATGAAAATGTTTGCATGGAAGATGTTAATTAAGTACTAGTAGTTTGGAGCGAATTTACATATTATTCCCCAAGATACAAAAACTAGGTAGGCTAGACAGAATTTACATTTCATGGGAACATGTGCATGTATTTGAAGGTCTTGATACGCACCCTATAACTATTTCAGATCATGTGCCAATGATAACTAAAAGAAAAATACATGGTAATGAAATAAAAATGAGACATACAATCTGTTGAAAAGGGAGGAATTTAAGGAATGGGCAGTGGAAATTATTCTGCAGCTGTTAGAAAAAATAGAAAATTATTCTGAAAATATACTTAGGGAGTGGGATAAAATTAAAGTGGAGTTTAAAAATATGATGGAAATAAAAGAAAGGTTTATGTGGTCAAGACTTAATAAGAATTATTTAGAGGGACTAGCAAATGTTAAAGTATTGCAGAATAGGGGGAATCTCACAGAGCAAGAAGAGGAGCAACCACAGAATGCTAAACAGAAAATAAGGGATTACCCTAATAATATGCATGAGGTTAGAAAGATTGCTGTTAGCAACTGTTTGCTATTAACTCTAGAGCACAAAAACTTTTAGCACGATGACTCTGGCAACAGGAAGCAGAAAGGGCTGTCGCCAAGCTTAGGGAGTCTATAACAAGGAAGGTAGCAAGAAATCCTGTAGAGGTATTAGAAATATTTCAGAAATTTTATGAAAGTCTGTACAAAGCAGAAAAATATGGAAATTAAGAAAAGGTACGAATGGAAATGTGTATGGAAGAATTAAATATGCCAAGGTTAGAGGTAGATGAGGCTCAGTTACTAACAGGCTAGGATGAGATGAAATAGAAATGGTGATGTATAAATGCTCTACAGAAAAGTCCACAGGAATAGATGGTATTCCTGTGGAAGTTTGGAAGCTAGGAGGGAAAAAACTGATGAAGATCTGGAAGGTTTTGTTTAATAGTATTTTAAGAGGAGGAGAAGTACCAACATCCTGGAAGAAAGCAGTAGTAGCTGTAATAACTATAGAGTAAAGATCCATGCAGGCCCATTTCAATAAAAAAAAGCATGATTATAAAGTATATCTATAATGGCTAAAAGAAAAGCAAAGGTGATGCCAACATTGATAGATATCCATCATTGTGGTTTTGTGAAGGGGATGCAAATAATTGACATTAATAGAACACATGATCAAGAAAGAAGCAGAGAATGTAAGGAAATACCACAGTTGTTGGTGGGTCTTGATGCAGAGAATGCATTTGATAGAGTAAACCGTGACTTTATGAGCAAGGCAATGGAAGCATTTGCATTCCCTGATAAAAATTATAAGGTTGATTAGGAGGATATGTGAGGTGAGGGATTTGGGGTGAAAATTAAAGTGGATGGGGTCCTCTATGATAATTTCTGCTTTGAGCAGAGGAACCAGGCAGGGGTGTCCTTTTTCCCTTTTGTTATTTGTGCTATGTTTAAAACCATTGGCAAAGAAAATAACGGATGCATGCAGAAGCACCAAAATTAAACATTTCCCTCAAATACCCATTCATTGGTTTGTCCATTTATGCACAACACAAAATGAAACATTCCCCCTAATGACCCCTTCAGTAGTTTGCGCATATCTGGACAACACTTGACTGACACCGCATGAAACATTTCCCCCAATGACCCCATCAGTAGTTTATCCAAGTATGCAGAAGCACCAAAATGATATAAAATTAAACCTTTCCACCAGCAACTCATTCAGCTGTTGGTCTGTGCATGCAGAAGTACCAAATGAAACATTTCTCCCAGTAACACCTTCAGTAGTTTGTCCGTGTCTGGACAAGCACTTCACTGACAACAAATGAAAAGATGCCTCCAAAGACCTCTTCACTAGTTTGTCCATTTATGCACAAGCAGCAAAATGAAACATTTACCTTCATGTCCATGTATGCCAAGCACCAAAATGAAACGTATCCCGCAGTGATACCTTCAGTAGTATGTCCATATATGCAGAAGCACAAAAATTCAATATTTCCCCCATTGAACCCCTTCAGTAATCTAGCCATGTGTGCACAAACATGAAACAGTTCACCCAACAACCATTTCCAGTAGTATGTCCATGTCTACACAAGCACCCAAATGAAACATTCCCCCCATCGACACTTCAGTAGTTTGTCCAAGTATGCACAAGCACCAAATGACAAAATTAAAAATTTCCCCCAGTGACCTATTCAGTTGTTTGTCCATGCATGGACAACCACCAAAATAAAACACCCCCCAACCCCTTCAGTAGTTTGTCTATGTCTAGACAAGCACTTCACTGGCACCAAATTAAATATTTTCTCCATTTATTTTTCTGACATAACCAAAGAAGGATTTTAGTTATCTTTTGGCTTCTGTATCTATTCTGAGATGATGGGTTGCCTTCATTCTACTTAATGTCCTTTTGTAGTTTCTTATCTATTCCCATTTTAATTTGGGGGTCATTTGTTCTGCTATATTGGTTTAGGAGTTCCTTCCTTTTATTACATAGTTTATTAATGCTTGAGGACCACAACATTGGCTTGCTTTCAGACCTCCCCATTTGGGATTACCAGTTGAATACAGTTGTCCAACTGCAAGGAAATTATTTTCTGCACAACTCTTTGCAGTGTCAGCATTATGGATAATGCTGTGTTGTTTGTATCTTCTCAAACCTCATTGTTACCAGCATTGCCTCTAGCACCCAGTGTCCACACTAGGTATACCAACTACTCTCCAACCTTCTCCCGGACTTGCTTCCTTTATTTATTTTTTTGTTACTGTGGCTGGTTGTGTGGATCCTGAGGGTGTCCTTGGAGCTCGGCTCATCTGTACTTTGTCAGCGGGGATTTTTTTTTTTTTTTTTTTAATGGCCTACCCACTTCCCTTTTTCCACCTACCATACAGATTATTTTTACATCCAAGGGCAATTCCCCTTCTTGGACCACACCCCCTTAGGGAGTGTGTCAGCGAGCATCCTCCCACCTGGGAATGGGCATGCCCATCCCTTCCCTGCTGCTCTGTCAGTTGCCCAAGTCAGTAATCAAACCCGAGTCAAATGAGCTGTAGTCTGGGTTGTATCCCTCTGCACTACTTGAGCAGCCATAACATTTTGGATAATGCTGTTATCCTCAAATTTAGATAATTCATCATAGAATTATAGGGTATTTTCTACATTTGAAGTTTTTGATTTCTGTGATATCTGTTTCTGATTGAGTGGGGATTTTGATGGAGAAGGTTATTAGTTTGTGGTTTGACTGATACCTGAGAGGTAAATGGTATATACAGATGCTAAATTTGTTAAGACCAGATAAAATATATTCTTTTCTTTAAAATGTTCTGTAGCAATGTAGTCCAGGGAGTTTTTCTTTATAAATCAATTTTGAGCATATCCTCAATTGGTGGCATCACCCCCCCCAGTTAATTATTGGGTTGTTAAAAATGATTAAGCATAACAGTGTTCATACTTACGAGGAGTTCGTCCATATTGTTTAAGTAAGTTGTGAATTTTTTTTCTGGGGACATGGAGGGGTTCTACAACATGCCTTCAGCTTATAGCTGATCTTATTTTACTTGATTTGAATCTCTAGGAGCTCCATTTGAGAGGTTTTTGGTATCTGTGTGAATTTTGCAATGCACAGCTGGGAAGATGCAAGACTCAATGAAATTATTCTTTCAGTTTAGGAGTCATTTCTGCTTCATTCCAGTCAGCATGCAAGTAAAGGAAACTGGTTGGTTGAGTTTTGCAGTATCATCTTTGAAATGTGAGAAAGGAGGTGGTGGAATATGGGGAAGTACTTTGGAGTGCTTGACATGATGTAACAAGGAAGAACAGAAAGGGGATCTGATGATGACACACCACATTGTCAAGAGTGCAGAAAGGGGGTGGTTGAACAGAATGGAAGGATCAGTGGGGAACTGAAAAGAGAAGGAGCAACAATTACAGACTGTCTTATGACATTACTTATCCGTAGACAGGATTTTGGGACCCTGTAGTGCATTTCCAGAGTGTTTACTGTAATATAGAACAGAAGGGTTCCACATTCTCTGAAACAGCTTTATAAAGCTTGGGGCAAGGGAAGTGGAAAGGCGACTGCAGATATTCATTCATTTGCATCATTGCATGCTTTTATTTTTATTTTGTTGTATTTTATATTTCCTTCTTATCTCACAAGCTTATCAACTGACAAGCTTCCTCTGTTAGACTTGTACCTATTAATTTCTCATTGACTAGTATCCCCAGCATGGAGATGAGAACAATCTGGAGAGGATATAATTCAAGCAGATCTACAGTGCGTTCTGCCTCTTAATGTACCCTATTCTTTTTTGCATGTCTTATGGGAAAGATGCCCTAGTCCCATTATCTGAGGATCTGTTTTTACTCCTCCCCATATTAAGGCTTGTGGAGAAAGTGTCTAATTCCCCAGTTTAGGACTTGCACAGTGCTCCCTCCCCTTCAACAACTTTCATCATTTTGGATGCTGGGTGTAAAGGCTGCCAGCCTAGCCAGATAGAAGTTTATAGATAATTCTATCATTTGTAAATATGAATTTTGAACTACAGACTTGTTTCCTTAAATGAAAGAATATGCTGTGAAATGTTGAACTTAAAACAATGTAGCAACATTGCCCTCTGCTGTAAAGAAAGCTATATCCTCACATTTGTGCTTGGCAGTGGTGGGATATCCACATCACATTTTAATTAGGTGGCAAATACTAATTGGCTTGTAGTGGTGTGGGTAGAGTGAATCCTGTAGTTTGTGTACAGTGAGCTTTGAATGTGTTTTTGTACTCTAAAACAGCCACACAGTGAATACTCAAAGTTCAGATCACAATTGTTTTATTTCTTTTGTTAGCTTAGTTAGTCAGGGTGAGCAGGCAGCATGTCAGCAGAGGAGTATGGAAAGCTGACAAGGAGCCAGCTGGCAGAGATGTGCCAGGCTAGGGGACTAGTGCATGGAAACTTGACTAAGGCGGACCTGATTGCAGCCTTGGTTACAGCTGCATCAGAAAACAGCAACCAGGAGGACAATCAGACTGGCAGTGGAAATATAATATCCTTGGAGAATGGACAGCTCAACCTTTCTGCAGTGAACTTAAAAATCCATCTGGAGCTAAACAGACTTGAGTTGGAGGCCAGGCGTGTGAAATTAGAAGCAGCTGAGAGACTGAGGCGTCTAGAGAGTGAGGAGAATGAGAAACTGCTATGCCTAGAAGCTGGGGGAAAAGAGAGGCAGAGGCAGCATGAGAAGGAGATGCTGACTCTTCGCCAGAGTCATGGAGGTAATGGGGAAGGGAGTAACTGGACCCCAGATGCACAACAGGTCAGTAAATTTCTTCCACAGTTTAAAGAGGGGGATAGTTTTGATAGTTTCATTCATATGTTTGAGAGGGTATGTAAACAGTGAAGTTGACCAAGGGCTCTGGGTACTGTTCCTGAACCCCTTACTCCTTGGTAATGCTGTAACTGTATTATCTAAAATGTCTGACGTTGCATGTTTTGATTATACTGCTGTAAAAAATTGTCTATTAAAGTTTTTTAAGCTAACCTGAAACGTATAGAAAAGGTTTTGTGAGCATAGACGCAAGGCAGATGAAAGTGTGTGTGAATATGTTGCTGAATTGAGCACTTATTTTCATAGGTGGGTGAGTGGATGTCAGGTCACCACTTTTGAAGGGGCTGGCAGACCTTTTGGTGAGGGAATAAGCCCTTAGTGCTTTGCCTGAGGACATGAGAGTCTGGTTAGCTGATAGACAATGTGCTACTTCACATGAGTTGAGGAAGAAGGGAGACCTATACCTGGCAAGCAGGGCAGCCCTGCACAGGAAGGGGACCCCCAGTACTGCTCATGGGTCTAAAGGAACCTATGGTGGGCAGCACAGACTGCCACAGCAGAATATGCCAGTAGCAGGGGAAGCTACTAGTCCAGGTACACGTCCAGGAGCTAGGGTTAAATGTTTTGAAAGCAACCAGTTCCATGTGGCATACAGGTGTCCATGGAGGCAAGGTGAGGAACCAAAGGTGAGGGAGTCAGTAAGTGGGAAAGACAAAATGCCAGTAGTAGGTTGTCTTGAGCCAACAGGGGTACCGAACTACCATCCTGCAGATGTCCTGATAGGGAAGGATTTGGATGAGGCAGTACCATGTGCTTATGCAGCTACATGCAGTCAGGCTAGAAGACAAGCATGTGGGTCTGGTAGCCTGGAGGAGACCCAGGCAGACTACATACTTGCAGCCAGGACTGGTGAGGTGGTTACTTCAGGGAGGAAGCTTCTCTGTAGCAGTGAAAGTGAAGGTGAGCCACAGCTACTTGTGGGTACTGATGGTCCCTTGGACTGAGAGACTGCAAAGGTAGAGGTGAGTAGTAGTACCCATGCTGATATTAAGGCATTACTGTCAGAGGGTGCCAGACTTCCTGTGGAAGGGGAGCTGGGAAGGAGAGAGTTGAGACAGGCTCAGTTCTCAGACCGTACATTGCAAGGCCTGAGGCAGGTAGCTATGGAGGCACTTGATTCTCATGGAAAGGGGGAATCTGTATACTGGAACAAAGGGTTACTATACAGAGAGAGAGGACCCCTGAGGGAGGGCTAGAAGGTGAGAGAGTACAGCAGTTGGTAGTGCCTAGAGCCTACCGTCTGGCGCTTCTAGCCATAGCCCACGATATTCCCTTTGCAGGTCATATGGGCATAAAACGTACAAAGAGACATATTATGCAGAACTTCTATTGGCCTGGAATTTCCAGAGAGATAACAGAATACTGCAGGATCTGTGAGCAGTGCCAAAATGTAGGCAAGGCAGGAGACAATGTGACAGCTCCTTTGATGCCTTTGCCTATGATTGAGGAGACATTTCAGAGGGTAGCTATGGATATTGTGGTTCCTTTCAGTACCCCAAGTTCCATAGGGAAAAGGTATATCCTAGTGGTAGTGGATTATGCTACACAATACCCTGAGGCAATGGCTTTGTCCTCCATTGAGGCAGAGAAGGTGGCAAATACTTTGTTAGAGATTTTCAGCATGGTAGGTTTCCCAAAAGAAATACTGACTGACAGAAGTGCCAATTTCATGTCAGACCTGTTGGCTTGTCTGTGGGAGTCCTGTGGGGTGAAGCACATGAAGACCACCCCCTACTATCTCCAGACTAATGGTCTTGTTGAGAGATTAAACTCTACAATCAAGTCCATGCTATGGGCATTTGCAGATCATTTTAAGAGGGAATGGGACAAATATTTGCCCCATCTGTTGTTTGCTTACAGAGAAGTTCCCTGGGAATCCACAGATTTTTCACCCTTTGAGTTGCTGTATGGGCATAGGGTGAGGGAACCTCTAGATTTAATTCAAGATGAGTGGGAAGGTGAGTGTGAGTCTCACAAGGAGTCTGTTGTGGCATACATCCTAAACCTCAGGACAAGGCTCAGGAAACTCATGGGCTTGGCCCAGGAGAACCTGGCAGATGCCCAGCAACAGAAAAAGGTGTGGTATGACAGGAATGCTCAAGCTAGAGAGTATGCTGTGGGGCAGCAGATAATGGTTCTCATTCCTGTCAGACACAACTAGTTGCAAGCAGCTTGGGAGGGACCCTACAAGGTGGTAAGAAAGGTAAGTGATGTTAACTACATGGTGGAACTGCTAGGCATAAGGCAGGGGCACAAATTGTACCATGTTAACATGATAAAACCTTGCTATGATAGGGAGGCCCTTGTGCTGAGCATGTGCAGTGGATTTCAGGTGAAGTCTGAGGGAGATCCTGGGGACTGATCTCCTCAGTGAGGCTTGGGCTGACACCTCGGTGGAAGGGGTAGCAGTGTCCCAGCAGCCATCTCCTACCCAGCTTAAGCAGTGTTGCAGGAATTTGGGGACATGTTCACTGGGAAACCAGGGTGCACCCACCTGGGGCAGCACCAGGTGGATATAGGACCCCAAAGGTGTATTAGGCAGGCCCCTTATAGGGTGCCTGAGAGAGTCGCACAGACTCTGAGGGAGGAGGTACAGGAGATGTTGGAACTAAGGGTGATTCAAGAGTCCAACAGTCCCTGGGCCTCCCCAGTGGTCCTGGTGCCAAAGAAGGATGGCAGCATCAGGTTCTGTGTGGACTACAAGAAATTAAATAGTCACACAGAGTCAGATGCTTACCCCATACCTAGGACAGATGAGGTCCTAAAGCAGCTGGGTGGGGCTGAGTATCTTACAACCATTGATCTTACCAAGGGTTACTGGCAGATGCCCTTGACTCCCAGTTCTAGAGAGAAGTCAGCCTTTGTGACTCATTTTGGTTTGTATGAGTTCACAAAGATGCTGTTTGGGATGAAGAATGCCCTAGCAACTTTCCGGAGGCTGGTAGATCATATCCTAGCAGGAACAGGAGGGTTTGCCATTGCTTACCTAGACGATATTGCCATCTACAGCCATTCCTAGCCAGAGCACCTTCAGGTTGTTAGGGAGGTGCTGGGCAGATTACAGAGGGCAGGGTTGACCATTAAGCCGAGCAAATGTCAGGTGGGTATGGCAGAGGTCTCCTACCTAGGACATAGAGTGGGGAGTGGTAAGATAAGGCCAGAACCTGCCAAAGTGGAAGCCATTCAGGCATGGCCTGCACCTGTTACTAAAAAGCAGGTGAGGGCATTTCTGGGGACAACAGGGTGCTATAGAAGGTTTGGCCCCAGTTATAGTACCAGAGCTGCTCCCCTCACAGACATGACAAGAAAGAAAAGGCCAGATAAGGTAGTGCGGACCGCAGCATGTGAGCAGGCATTCTAGAAGCTTAAAGAAGCTTTGGGAGGACCCCCTGTCTTTGCCAGTCCAGTAAAGAATTTGTTGTGCAGGTGGATGCTTCAAACCATGGGGCGGGGGCTGTACATAGCCAGATTTCTTCAGGGGGGAAAAGCACCCAGTGGTTTATCTCAGTCATAGGCTCCAACCCAGGGAGGAATCCTATGCAGCTGTAGAAAAGGAATGTCTCGCCACAGTGTGAGCATTGCAGAAACTTCAGCCTTATCTGTATTGAAGGAAATTCACTGTTATGACAGATCACAACCCCCTATTATGGTTAAACAGAGCCAGCCAGCAAAATGCCAAGTTGCTAAGATGGAGCCCAGGGTTGCAAGCATATGATGTCAGTGCAGCACTGCAGTGGGGTTAGCAATGCCAATGCAGATGGGCTGTCAAGACAGGGAATGGGGTGAGATACACTCAGATAGACCTAACCCTCTCAAGCGGCATTTCTCAAGGGTCACTTGAAAAACTAGCTTGAGTTCTCCCGGGGAGGGAGGTGTGTGAAGGCTGCCAGCCTAGCCAGATATAAGTTTATAGATAATTCTATCATTTGTAAATTTGAATTTTGAACTACAGACTTGCTTCCTTAAATGAAAGAATATGCTGTGAAATGTTGAACTTAAAGCAATGTAACAACATTGCCCTCTGCTGTAAAGAAAGCTTAGTCAAGCATTTCTTGTCTGTCCTTTGAAGTTAACATTATTTCATGTCTGTTCCTTTGAAGTTAAAATTTGGAGTCGATGAGTCTGGAGTGAAGCATCCTACCTATTGTTTTAACTTAAGGAATAATTACTAGAGTTTACATGTGGAATGTCCTTTATGGCTGTAGTTTACTGTAGCTGCAAGATAACAAATATGTAGTATCTGTTAGCCTGGGAACACCAGGAAACTGTGAAATGATGTAATGGGAATCAGGACTGAAAATAGCAATTTAAACAAAGAGAATCAGAAAGCATTAAGCATTTTTGTCTTGACTATCCACCTCACAGCACTGTCTTGCTCATATGTAAGTTATCTTAAACTTCTGTTTTCTTTTAGAAATAGCTAGGAACTAGAAGGATTAGATTAAGTGGTTTTCTGTGATGTCAGAACTGTATTACTGAATTATTTTAAGTATTTCTGTGTGATCTCTGAACTCTTGAATAGCACTGTGTAGTAGAAAGTATTTTTATGTGGTTTTAATTATTTATTATTAAATATTTTAAAACCGTTCAACTGTGGCTGGTTTGTGTAGAGATAAGTTAAGCTCTAAGAGGACATTGCATGTATATAAGGATCCTGTACCAAGTCACTCTGTTAAGCCTTGACTGTTTAGTTATAATACCAATTGGATAATAATATTGCACAGTAATAATTGGACACCCTTTTAAGGGCCTTTGAGTAGCTGATAATTATTAGCTGGGTGGTGGCAGGGTACTACTGTATAGTCTGGGAAAAGGGGGCACAGCTGGAGAACCTGTGCCAGCCTTCCCCAGGAGTGTCTGTGTGGTTGTATAAACTTATCTCAAAGTGTGTGTGTGTGTGTGTGTGTGTGTGTGTGTGTGTGTGTGTGTGTGTCAGCTACTTGGGCAGGGACACCAAGCACTGGTTGGACAGAGAGGGTGCTGGAGATTTTAGCTTGCCCAGCTGGCTGAGATCTGGGCCCTATAGCTGTGCCAGTGGGGAGTCTTACTGGGGACCTAGAGAGCAAGGGAGCGACCAGCCCCGGACTGACTGTGATCTCTGTGTGCTCTTAAGGGAAATTGCACTGTACTGTGTGCATTTGTTATCCTTTCCTTATATTTGAGATGCCCTTTCTGGTGTTAGTGGTGAGGATTGAGGCTCCTTGATTGCTGGGCCAGAGCATGGGTGTCACACTGGCTATGGAGGCATTTCATGACCCCACTTTTTGGTGGCTGATGTGACAATCTGCATCAATGTGGGGCTCTCCTTGCACCTTAACTCAGCATATGTGTACTCACGCACAGATATCTAAATAGAACCGCCATCACTAGCTTGGCATGCCAACCCCTGTCCGATGGCTCTGCAACCCTGGTCATGGAAGGCGTAACTTGCACAGGAGCAAATTCGCCAACTTGAAAACACTGTGGTCTCCACCCAGGATAGATGAGACCAGAATAAGCTGCTCATTTTCCATCCCCTGTCCACCTCCTTCAGCACCTGTGCCACTGCTTGAACCCTGGTTACTTAGATCACAGTCTGTACGTCACCATTCTGTCTCACAGAATCAGGCTGTTTTTAATGTTCCTAATCTCACAGATGATCCCTTGTGAGTTTAGTAGCATTGGAGGTGTTATTAGTTAGTTGTAATGTAAATAATAATAATACTATGTACAGCAATGCATGTTATTAAAAAACTGCATTGCAGTCAATGTGACAGCACGACTGCATTATGGGAAAATTACATATATTGCCTTGGAGACCTAAGGATTGTATTTTGAAGTTTGCTGACCAGAAATGTATTTTTTTTTCAAATGTGTATCTACCAGTTTGAGAGATTTGGTCCTACAGCTTGGAGAAAAAATTGTTAGTGATCTGAAACAAAACCGGTTTATTTCTTCTGTAACAGTTAGGTAGCCTCCTGATGCTCAGGAATGAGTGTGTTACATTTATTGAAGACGCATCTTGGAACTAGTTGAGCAGGTCTGTGATATATAAATTTCTGTGTGAAATGGAAGCAACAAGTAGCATAGTGCTGAATCTGATAAAATCCGTTGAAAAGCATGGAGTTTTTTGGATATTACATGGTGTCCACACAATGTGGCAGTTAATGTTTTTATACTGTCCAATACAGGTTACTTGGGGGTGGGGATTCTCTAGTGCCACTGTAAGCAGCATGGATTCACGAGAGTCAGTGCATGTGAACATGAACCCTAGCTGTCCGTTGTGAAGACATTTCTGGTGAAATATCAAAGGTTGTGCGTACATTTTCACTTTGAAGTATCACTTTTTTTTAGAGGTAGGAACTCCAGAACTTAATTTTGAAGTATATTACAGTGTTTTTATATTGGATGTAACTTGTAGCATCCTGTGTGGGTACAGAACAATGGAGTTTTTAAGGAGTTGTAGAGCATTGTCTGCATCCATGTTATTTTGTGGCTAGGTTTGTGTCGCTTGTTCTGTAAAAATCATTCCTTTGATTTCATTTTTATTCCAGTTCAGGGTTTTGGGCAGGGAGCCAGCCAATTGCAAGATGCATATGTGCAAGGACAGACACACACACACACCTTCAAGGCAGTTTGTAGGATCACCAGACACCAATTCACATATGGCATGCATTTTAGATATGAGAGGAAGCCAAAGCACTTCGTAGACCTCTCATGGATTCAGGGTGGACAGGCACACAAGACATGTCGGCTGAGATCCAACCTGGGGAATCAAGAACTGTAAAGCAACAGTGCTAACAACAGATAGGGTGAGGCAGATGTAGTGCCAGGATATTCATCTTTGATATTTGTGAAATTTCATAAGCACTTTCACCACTCATATGCTGTTGCTTCCAATGAAGATGGGTGGAGTTTTCTGATTACTGAAATGGCTTTAGTTTTAGATAGAACATCTGAATATATTTTGTCATGCAGCTTTCAAAGGCATTTTGTCTCCTTGTTAAGCACCAACACAGAAACTTCAGTGATGTTATGTGATCCTATCTCGCCTACATTCTGAATGATGGGTTCGGAGCCGATCCCTCGGCTCCGACTCGGCACGCTTATGCCAAAGAGCGAAGTCTCTTATTGGCTGAGCTTACTATATCCCAGGATGCACCACCACCAGTCCCCCAGATCTCGTTTGCCGCTTCCCTGCGAAGACGTGGTCTCGAGCTGGCTGGGCTGAGTAGCTTTTACTAACTACTTTTCTGTCAGTTTTTTGCTTTTTTATATCACAAAAGCTGTTTTAACGGCTATCGCTCCTTTGTGTACGTTTGAATTGTGAAATTTGTTGTGTGTGATTGGGTTGAGTTTGTTTCGGCCCCCCTTACAATCCAGGGCCTTTCCGGTCAACCTTTGTAAACTTTCCAGGGTCTCAAGCCTTTAGTGGTTTAGAGTTCCCTGTCATTACAGCTAAGGTTTGTGTTTAAACTATTACTGTAAGCCTTGGTTTGTTTTTTTTTTACAAGCGAATCTATATCTATATAGTTGTTAAATTTCCTGTCAAAAAGTTGTTTAACATCATGTCTCAAACCCCTAGGCCTTCGGGCTTTAAAAAATGTTCGAAATGTGCTTTTAAGATGTCTGTTCCTGATGATCATTTGCTCTGTGTATATTGTCTAGGGGCAAAGCACTTGCAGGAGTCATGCAGCGTATGTCACGCTTTTTCCTCAAGGGTCCTCCAGGAGAGGAAAAATAAATTGATTCTTAAGGGGTTAATTAAACCCTCTTTTGAAGAAGCCTTGGCATCCTCTCCGGCTCCTGCCAAAAAGAAAAGGGCTTCGGTTCCGACCAGTCCGTCGGATCCGACTGCCAAGAGACCTAGGCAGGCCTCTCCTTGGCTCCAAAGACTTGAGCCGAGGTCGAACGGTCTGCCTCGATGCCACCAGTATCGACTCCTCTGGCTTCGGAGCCGATGGCTGGGGCATCGAGGCGGGTCACCTTCGGCTCCACTGCTCGGAGCCGACAAGGGTTCGCTCAGACACTTCCTCCTCGGCGAAGTCTACCTCGGCACCGATGGAATCTGGTGTGAGTATTCCTCGGCGCCGATTCTCATCGAGTCGCCTCGGGCGGTCCCCTAGTCCCTTGGGGCCGAGGGAGGTCTTCTCGAACCCGTTCTGTTTCCTCTCGGTCTTGAGAATGTCGGATTCTGATATAGACAGGGTGCTCCAAAGGCTGTTCCAGTCCCCAGTCTTCCAAAAATTTGTTTGGTTCCGACCCAGTTGGCTTCGGAGCCGATGACCATGACCCACCCCATTGCCATTCCTCCTCCGACTGCTTGGCTCCGTGAGCAGGTGCTCTTGGAGCCGGTGGAGATCTCAGGGTCGGCTCCGACCCTTACTCCAACCCGGCCTCGGGTCCGAGTTTGGTCTGTGGACTTCTTCGGCTGGACCCGAGGGTGATGTTTGGGACCTATGCTTTCGGTTCCGAGCCTCCCTCTCGGTGCTTGACTGCGGGACTTCCGTCTACTATCATGGCTCGGAGACCGGACACTCCCAGGATTCTGGGGTCCGGCTTTCAGGGCCATGAGGAGTGCCTTGGCCAAGTCCTCTTGCCATCTCTCTGGTTTACCAGCACCTTCCCTGGGCGTGGAGACTGGGTCTTTGGCAGTTCCCCTGTCCGTAGCCAGCGGAGCCCGAGGCCTGAGGTTACCCCAGTGGGGTTCCCCTCCTCCTGAGGGTTCTTGAGTTGTCTTCAGAGGAACCCCCAAGGAAGAGATCGTGCAAGAGGAAGCACGTGGACTCCCCGAGTCTATTACATCGGACACTGATATGGATGATGCGGAGGGTCCCGAAGTCGTCCTCGGATGATGTCTCATTTGCAGACATCTTAGAGATCCTCAAACAACGAGGGCTGGATATCCAAACCCCTCTGCTGACGAATCAGTGCTCCTCAAGGCCTTTGGGGCTCAGCCCTCCGCCTCCTGGGTGTCTCCGCCCTTGACGAGCTTCTGGATTTAGTTTGTCAAGGCGTGGGAACATCCAGATACCGTGGAACCAGTCCCTTCTCGTCCAAATAAATTCTTATCTGCTCCCCGAGAAGGAGTTCCTTACTAAAGGCGTGGCTGTAGATGCCATGGTGGTGGCATCTGCTACACAACAGGACGTGGCAGAGGCTTCAGCGTCTATCCATCCTCCTAATAAGGAGTCTAGGAGTATGGATAGGTGCGGAAGCGCACCCTGACTTCAGCGGCTTTTACCTTAAGGTCTCTGAATTATTTGGCACATTTTACAAGGCTTCAGAGGGATCTGGTCAAGGAGTTGTCAGATTCCTCTCGGGTAACCTACCTGAGCAGCTAGCCCAGTCCGTTAGCTCTCAGTTGGCTATCCTTACGTCAATTTCTAACTCGTCCATGAGGCTCATTTCCTATGCGGCCGAAGGCGGTAAGCGGCAGGCACAGGCGTGGCTCTCGTGACAAGCCTGGCTCCGCTTGTGTCAGTTCGCGGAGGCCTTCAAGTCTTCCTTCGCCCGGCTCCCTTTGATGGGTCCTCATTGTTTGGACCCAAGGTGAAAGACACCCTTACCGCTGTGAGCAAGAGGGAAAAACTTTATCTGCCGTAGGTGCCCGTTATTCCACTCCCTTTAGGCCTTACCCCAAGGCTAAAGGAGGGGAAAATGTGGTTCGAAAATCTCGCAAGTTTTTCTCCCAACAGCAGGAAGATTCCCGTCCAGAGGCAGGGCGGGAAATTTTTCAGGGAGACGCCGTCCCAGAGGCGGCAGAGGGCCCGCAATTCTGGAGACCATGAGTCCTTTCGTGGCTCTTCAGCCTCCCACACGTCATGAGGGATTGCCCGACTGTGCTGCTCCGGAGCCAGTCGGGTGTCGTTCGCCAAGCACCTAAATGCCTGGGAGTCAATCACTCAGGACAGATGGGTGCTTCGGATCATTGCGGAGGTTACTCCATCCCATTCAAATACTCACCCCGCCGTCCAAGAGAATCCCGGACCCACCACCCAGTCAAAGGGAAATAGCAGCCGCAGAAGCTTTAAAGCTGCTAGAAAAGGAGTCATCCAACCGGTCCCCACAGACCAGATCGGATCAGGAAATTACTCCAGGTTCTTTTAGTGCCAAAAAGACAGGGGACATGAGACCAATATTGGATCTCAGCAGACTGAACCAATCCGTCCACGAAATCCAAATTCGAATGGTCACGTTACAATCCATTCTCCCGTTGTTGGAGAAGGATGTTTGGATGTGCTCCATAGACCTCAAGGGCGCCTATTATCACATACCGATACATCAGGCGTCCAGAAGGTATCTGCGCTTCAGCCTGGGAGTCAGTCATTACCAATTTTGCGCTCTGCCCTTTGGTCTCACCACAGCCCCAGGGTGTTCACCAAGTGTTTGGCAGTAGTGACGGCTCACCTGAGAAGTCTTGGATTCCAAGTGTTTCCCTATCTCGACGACTGGCTCCTGACTGCCACCACCAGGCATCTACTAATGGACAACCTCAAAGCCACCATCTCCTGGGTGTTTCCCTAGGGATTACATTCAATTGGTCAAAGTCTGTCTTGCTGCCCTCTCAGCGCATAAAGTTTATAGGAGCAGAGATAGACTCAAGATTGATGCGTATTTCTTCCTGCCGAAAGGATCCGAACTTTACAGGGCCAAGTTCAAGCTCTAATCTCGAGATCCAAAGCCCCAGCCAGGATGGTCCTACAGGTTTTAGGCTCAATGTCTGCCACGGTTCTTTTAGTTCCTCTAGCAAGATTACACATGAGGATTCTTCAGTGGCTCTTGTCAACTCAATGGTCCTTTCAGGATCTTCCCTCAATCATCACATCATGATTACGGAAATATGCAAAAGGGACCTTCGCTGGTGGCTTCAGACATCCAACTTGGATCAGGAAAACCCTTTGTTCTCCCCTCCAGTGGTTACCCTGACGACAGATGCCTCCCAGATAGGGTGGGGGGCATTGTCTGGGCAGGCTAGTTCAGGGCTCCTGGCTTCGGACGAAGCTCTTCTCCACATCAACGTGTTGGAGATGAGGGCTGTACTTCTGTCCCTACAGGCCTTACACAAGTTTCTTCCTCAGGGCATCATCGCCATCCACACAGACAACATGTCGGTGGTTTGGTATCTGAACAAACAAGGGGGGACCAGATCGTACCCTTTGCAGAGAGGCCATGAGAGTGTGGGAATGGGCGGTAGCTACCAACCGCTTCTTGGTAGTGACCCACATCCCGGGAAAGTCAAATATATTGGCGGACAAATTAAGCAGGACAATTCTCTCTCCTCACGAATGGTCTCTAAACTGCACAGTAGCAGCCCAGGTTTTCAAGAGATGGGGGACGCCGTGCTGCGACCTATTTGCAACTCCACAAAACACCAAGTGCCAGAGGTTCTTCTCCTTGATTCCACATCAGGGAGGACCAGCCATGGATGCTCTAGCACAACCTTGGCCAACAGGGCTACTTTATGCCTTTCCTCCAATTCCACTCCTTCCAAAAGTTATTCAAAAAGCTTCTCAACTGGGGTCCTCAATGATTCTGATTGCCCCATACTGGCCTCGTCAGATATGGTTTCCTTACCTGAAAAAGCATGCAGTGGACGATCCGTGGACCTTAGACCTGATCCCGGATTTGCTAATCCATCAGTCGGGACATTGGCATCAGTCCCTTCAATCTCTAAGATTGACAGCTTGGTTCCTCCACTTCCAACTTTAGTTAGAAGGCACACACTAGACCGGAAGTTGTTCACATTTTATCTTCGGCCCACAAACCCACCACTAACAAATTGTACCTCAGTAAGTGGAAGAGGTTTGCTATCTGGGCTCAACTCAAGGGCTTAGACCCTATCACTGCCCCTGTCCCAGAGGTTTTGAAATTCTTAACATCCCTGTTTAATCAGGGATCTTCTGTCTCAACTATTAAAGTCCAATTAGCTGCTATCTCTAAATTCCATGAATCCACGGATCCTCCTTTGATGAGCAGCAGACTATGCAAAACGTTCATTAAAGGTGCCAGTTTGTTAAGACCACCAGTTTTTCATCCTGCACCTCCGTGGGATCTTGATTTGGTGCTTCGTGCATTAACATCTTCCCCTTTTGAACCGGCTGCTACATGTGAATTAAAATATCTGTCTTGGAAAACGGCATTCTTAGTGGCTATTACCTCTGCAAGAAGAGTCTCAGAGCTTCAAGCCCTGTCTATTAAACCACCGTACTTGATTTTCCACAAGGATAGAGTATCACTTAGGCCTAATCCATCCTTTGTCCCAAAAGTCTGTTCTAGTTTCTGTCTTCAACAATCTCTAGAGCTACCAGTTTTCTTTCCAAAATTCTCTAATGAAGCAGAATACACTCTCCATAAATTGGATGTTCACAGGCAATTACGCTTCTATTTAGACAGGACTCAGCAACCGTAAGTCAGACCAGTTGTTTGTGTCCTTCTCAGATAATAAATTGGGCCAAACCATCACAAAAGCTACAATCTCAAAATGGATCAGAGATTGCATAACTCAGGCCTACTCTTCTTGAATAAACAACTTACATCATCTATCAAAGCTCATTCTACCAGAGCTATGGCTACTTCTATAGCCTTTCATTCCAAGCTCGCTATATCGGAAATTTGTGCTGGCTACTTGGTCTAACCCGCACACTTTCATTTCCCACTACAAATTGGATGTGGCATCTAAAGGACGAGCATCATTTGGTTCCACGGTACTCAGGAGTGTTTTCCAGTGAGCCACCCAGGATTCAGGTGCTAGGACGCTGTCCCATCATTCAGAATGTAGGCGAGATAGGATCACATAACATCTTTTAGTTATGTACTCACCATAACTTCAGATGTTTGGGATCCATCTCGCCTACATTCCTGATACCCACCCTCCTTCCCCCTGCCTTGCAGATCAGAAGAGATTGAACGGTTTTGAGCTCCACTGTTTTTATCTTGTTTCATCTGATGATGTTATATAAGCAGGGTATGCATGTGTGCATGTATGCGGACAAACTAGATCTGGGGGACTGGTGGTGGTGCATCCTGGGATATAGTAAGCTCAGCCAATAAGAGACTTCGCTCTTTGGCATAAGCGTGCCGAGTCGGAGCCGAGGGATCGGCTCCGAACCCATCATTCAGAATGTAGGCGAGATGGATCCCAAACATCTGAAGTTATGGTGAGTACATAACTAAAAGTTAATTGGACTTAAGTTTTGAATACATTTTCAGGGAAAGGCTAGCTTTTTCATTTTTGTAATCCTTTGGAACATCACAATTTGTAATTTTTGCATGCCTCTGGCAGTACAGTGTCACTGTGGTTAACATTGCTACCTCAGAATACTTGGTTGTCCAGTTTGGTTCTCAAGTGGAATGCCTTCTTGTTGGAATCTGCACATGCTCCCTATGTCCATGTGGGTTTTCACCAGATAATGGATGTTAAGTTGTCTATCTCGCCTTCATTCTAGCTGGTTGGGTTCGAAGCCGATCCTCGGCTCCGACTTGGCCATCTTCAAAAGCTCGAGAGCTGCTTACTGGCTCGAGGCCCCCCTATATCCCATGATGCCTGGCAGCTCCGACTTGGCCATCTTCAAAAGCTCGAGAGCTGCTTACTGGCTCGAGGCCCCCCTATATCCCATGATGCCTGGCAGTAGATACCCAGATCTCGTTTGCCGCTTCTGCTGCGAGGTTGTTCTACTGGCTCAGATCGTATAAAACTTTATTATTATTGTATTTTTCTTGTCAAAACTGCTAGTTTTAGTGTAGATTTAGTCGTTAGATTAGACTGTTGTATTGTAGCTAGTTTTTCTTTATATCCCGATTACTTCTCCCAAGAAACTCGGTTAAGTTAGAGAGTTTCCCCTCCACCTTCTCTCCCTTTCCTTACCTCAGAAAGGTTTTCCATTTAAGTTAGAGGATAATCTTTTCTCTCTATCTCCTCTATAAAAAAAAAAAAAAAAACCTTTATCATCACTGTTGGTGTTTAGTGATAGTTAACTACAGTTTTTGTTTGTAGTAGTACTTGTAGTTTGGTTGTGATAACTTTTAGTGGCTAGTTACTTTAACCTTTCTGTGTGTGTTTCTTGTCCTTGGTTTTCCTCCAGGATGTCCAAGGATCCTAAACCGTCCGGATTCAATAAGTGTGACTCATGCTGTCAGAAGATGTCTCTGACAGATGGTCACACTTCATGTGTTTATATTCTGGGCACCGTGCACCTGCAGGACTCTTGCTTGATTTGCCATGCTTTCAGTCCAAGAGTCCTGCAGGAGCACAAAAACAAATTGATCCTGAGGGGTTTGCTTAAACCCCAAGATTCACCAGCGAAGGCTCAGCCCGTGAAATCTTCCAGGCCACCTAAACCTTCGGCTCCCAGTTCAGAGCCGTCGTTGGGCGAAGCCATACAATCTATCTTGGCTTTGGCTGGAACCGATGTTCCTCCCTCCCAGTCGGCTCTGACACGTTCTTCGGAGCCATATGAGAGTCGGAAAAAGATCCAAGTCTCCTTCTCTGGAGTCGATATGTTCAGCTCCAAAGTCGCCTCTGCTCCAGTCGGAACGTAGTCATCGCTCATCCCACTCATCTCGGTCCTCTAGACTTTCGGACCATGACTTGGAAAGAGTGGTCAGTAGGCTGTTAAAATCGCAGGCCCTAGCCAAAATGTTGTCCAGCCCCCCTCATCAGGTGTCGGCTCCATCCACAGCTGTAGATATTCCTCCTCCGACTCATCCTATGAGCTCTGAGCTGGAGTTTTTTGGGGTTCGAGTCGTGGAACCGTCAGCTCCGATACTGTCTCCTTCGGTTCCGTCGTCGGCTCCGATTCCTTCCATGGTACCTTCCCTGGAAGGATCTGGGCACCGAGACTCCCTCAGCTCCGAGGGGGCGAGTGGCATCGGACCCTTGTCCGACCCCGCTCTCCCCCTCAGGGCTTCGGCTCAGGTGAGCTCGGCTCCCACATCTGCCTCGGAGCCATCCCCCTCAGTGCAGGGAGGGGTTCTGATTTCTTTGGAACTGGAGCCCTCTCTGCATCCGGGCAGGGATGCCTTCGAGGTGATGAGGAGTGTACTGGCCCCCCGAGTCAGTCCCACAATCGACCCCATCGGCTCCTCCCCCTAGGGTGTCTGCGTCAGCCTCTGCCCCTCTTCCAGACCCCAAGCGTGGGGATCCAGTGCTCCAGGACACGCCCTTGGGTGTATCCTTCTCTTCCGAGGCCGCCCCTGATCATTCAGAGGAGCCACCTCACAAGAGGAAATGCAAGAGGAAGTATGTTGACTCCCCCCCCCCCCAAGTCTGTCACATCGGATACCAACTTAGGGGAGTCGGAAGGGTCCCCAAGATCCCCCTCTGAAGATGCCTCCTTCTCGGACATCCTTGAGATGCTTAGGCAGAGGGGGAACTGGACTGCCTTAAGCCTTTCCGAGGATGAGTCGGTATTCCTGGACGTGTTTGGATCCCGACCTTCCACCTCTTGGGTGTCTCCGCCTTTCGACTCACTGATGTCTGTGGTGGCTCGGAAGATGTGGACAGCTCCAGACACAGTTCTTGACCAGAGGTTTCCCCGTTGATGCCATGGTGGTAGCGGCGGCCACAAAGAATGAGTTGGCTGAAACTTCATCTGTCCATCCCCCTAACAAGGAGTCCAGGACGATGGACAGGTATGGGAAGCAGATGTTCTCTTCAGCGACCTTTTCCATGCGGTCCCTGAATTATCTGTGCCACTTTACCCATCTTCAGAGGGATCTCCTGAAAGAGCTTGGAGATACCCTCCAAGATCCATCAGCTTAGGGGGCCCAGGCTAAGGCAGCCTCCCAGCTGGTGACTCTTAATTCAGTAGTAAACTCCTTCATGAGGCTCATTTCGTATGCAGCCGATGGTGCGAGTAGAGCAGCAGGCACAGGCGTGGCCCTAAGGAGGCACGCTTGGATGCGGCTATGTAACTTTGCGCAACCTTTCAGAGTGTCTTTCACCAGCACCCCTTTTGATGGTTCCTCTCTCTTTGGATCACAGGTGAAAGATACCCTTAGCAGGTGTGAGCAGGAAGGCAAGACTCTCTCTGCCATAGGAGTCTGTTTTTCCACTCCTTCCAGACCATATCCTAAGGGTCAGAAGAGTGGAAAGATGTGGTTCCGGAAATCCCAGGGAGCCTTGCCGGACACAAGTGGTGAGTTCCCATCCATGGGCAGAGGAGGGAACAATAACAGATGTTGCCCTCATGGCAGAGGGGGTCCACAAAATCAGGGCAGCAGAGAATCTTTCTCTGAGAAGCCCTTCCAGCATCCCTGAAGGGTTTCCCGGCTGCCCACCTCTGGAGGCAGTCGGGGGGAAGATTATCACTGTACCCAAGAGCCTGGCAAGACATAACACAAGACAAATGGGTACAGTCCGTCATATCCGGAGGCTACAGAATTCCCTTCATTCGCACCCCCTTAAGGTCAAACAAGTCCTTTCCAGATGTTCCACCCAATCTAAGGGACCAAGCAGTTCAAGAAGTCTCAAAACTGCTAAGAAAAAGGGCCATCCAGCAAGTCCCAGCAGACCAACAAGGATCCGGAATTTACTCAAGGTTCTTTTTGGTACTAAAAAAGACAGGGGACTGGAGACCCATTCTGGATCTCAGCAGACTGAACATTTCTGTACAAAGAACGAAGTTCTGGATGGTCATGCTACAGTCTATTTTGCCTTTCCTGGGTCAGGACAGTTGGATCTGCTCTGTAGATCTTCAGGATGTGTACTACCACATCAAAATGGACAGACGCTCCAGAAGATTCCTTCGCTTCTGGCTGGGAGCCAGCCATTATCAGTTCAGAGCTCTGCCCTTTGGTCCCACCACAGCCCCCAGGGTGTTTACCAAATGTATGGCTGTAGTTACCGCTCACCAGAGACGGCAAGGATTCCAGGTGTTTCCATACCTCGACGACTGGCTCCTCACTGCTACCACCAGACATCACCTTCTGCGAGCCAGAGACTGCACTATCGACACTTGCTCCAGGCTAAGTATCACAAACAGACAGACGCTCCACAAGATTCCTTCACTTCCGGCTGGGAGCCAGCCATTATCATTTCAGAGATCTGCCCTTTGGTCTCACCACAGCCCCTAGGGTGTTTACCAAATGTATGGCTGTAGTTACCACTCACCTGAGACGGCAAGGATTCCAAGTGTTTCCATATATCGACGACTGGCTCCTCACTGCTACCACCAGACATCACCTTCTGCAAGCCAGAGACTGCACTATCGACACTTGCTCCAGGCTAGGTATCACAATAAATTTTGAAAAGTCTGCATTGTCGCCCTGTCAATCTATTACCTTTATAGGTGCAAATTTAAATACCAAAGACATGTTAGCGAGCCTCCCACCAGGGTGTTAGTGATTCATCAGCATGTGAAGGTTTTATTAGCATGCAAAAGAATTCAAGCCAGGTTTGTCCTTCAAACTCTGGGTCTCATGGCAGCAGCGATCATACTTGTCTCTCTAGCTCATTTTCACATGAGGATTCTCCAGTGGCTTCTTTTCACCCAATGGTCCTTCCAGCAGCTTCCCATGTCTTACATAATTATGATTACACAAGCATGCAAGAAGCACCTTGCGTGGTGGATGGTCTCCACATCAGTGCTCCACAGCAGACCATTTATTCTCCCCCCTCCAGTTGCTACAGTGACCACGGACACCTCCCTGATTGGGTGGGGGTGGGGGGGCATTATCAGGGCGGAACAGTCCAAGGCACCTGGCAACCTCACGAGTACCATCTGCACATAAATGTCTTGGAGATGAGGGCCGTGCTCTTAGCGTTGCAGGCTCTTCAGGACTCTCTTCCTACCGGGACCATTGCAATTCAAACGGACAATATGTCTGTAGTGTGGTACATCAACAAGCAGGGCGGAACCAGGTCCTACCCCCTATGTCGAGAAGCACTCAGACTCTGGCAGTGGGTGATCTCTTCCCAACGGTTTCTGATTGCAACGCACATCCCTGGCAGGTCCAACGTCATAGCAGACAGACTGAGCAGAGCAATTCTCATGCCTCACGAGTGGTCTCTGAACCAGGTAGTTGCGGACCAAATCTTCCGCAAATGAGGCCAACCTTGGTGCGACCTTTTTGCAACTCCCTTCAACAGCAAGTGCAGCAATTTCTTCTCTTTTCACTTCCCGGGCATTCCCCCAGAGATGCTCTAGTCCACGATTAGACTCAGGGACTTCTTTATGCATTCCCTCCTTTTCCCCTAATCCCGAAGCTAATTCAGAAAGCTACCATATTGGGTTGCAAAATGATCCTCATTGCTCCTTACTGGCCTCGACAAATATGATTCATGTTCCTGCATCACTATCTTCTCGAGCAGCCTTGGATGCTGGACCTAGTTCCAGACCTCCTGATTCATCATCATTCTCTCTCCAGCTCATGGCTTGGTTGCTCCACTTCCAACTTTAGCCAGGCTTCCAGATATCTCCCCCTCTGTGCGCAAAATCATTTTGTCATCACTCAAGTCTATGACTAGAAAAACTTACGCTAGTAAGTGGAAATGTTTTTCTGCCTGGGCAGAGGCTAAAAGTATAGACCCCTTTTCAGCCCCTGTACACTACATTTTGGAATTTCTTGCGGAACACTTCCATGCTGGGTCCGCTTCCGCTTCCGCTACAATTAGAGATCAGTTAGCTGCAATTTCAGATTTTCACATTGGCCTGTCGGAAAACAATATCATGTCTCATAAGCTATGTAAAGCCTTTCTCAAAGGAACCACTCTGTTCAGGCCCCCAGTCAGAGATCCTCCACCACCGTGGGATCTAAATTTGATTTTAGCTTCTCTAATTTTGCCCTCTTTTGAACCTGCAGCTTCTTGTTCATTGAAGTTCTTATCTTGGAAAACCCTTTTTCTGGTAGCTATTACTTCAGCCAGAAGAGTTGGAACTACAGGCTCTTTCTATCCATCCCCCATACCCCGTGTTCCACAATGACAGGGTTGCTCTTAGGACTTATCTGTCCTTCCTTCCTAAGGTCTCTTCAGAGAGTAACTTGAATCAGTCCATAGACCTTCCTGTGTTTTTCCCTAACCACTCCAACAGGGCGGAATATAAATTGCATCAGTTAGATGTTCACCGGCAGCTACGCTTTTATTTGCATAGAACCAAGGATATTAGAAAATCAGATAAACTTTTCCTGTGTTATGCAGTAGGTAAACAAGGTCTTCCGGTCTCCAAGGTAACCTTATCCAGGTGGTTGACTTCTATCATCACATTCAAATATCAACTGAGGAATAAAGAATTGCCAGTTAAACCAAAAGGTCACTCCACCAGAGCTTTAGCTATTTCGGTGGCCTTTCAGGCTAGGTTGCCCATGGAATCTATTTGTGCTGCGGCTACATGGGCCAACCCACATACTTTCATTTCGCATTACAAGTTTGATTTGGTTTCCAGGAGCAGAGCTGATTTTGGTTCCAATGTTCTGAAGAGTCTTTTCCGATGAGCCACCCAGGATTTTAGGTGCTAGGGATGCTGTCCCAATCAGCAAGAATGAAGGCGAGATAGACAACTTAACATAAAGAAGATGTTCTTCATCTCACATTGCTGCAGTCCTTACACTTGGGTAGTCCGCTGTCCTCGGTCGGCCCGAATATCAAAGTATAAGGCTGACGTCGGTCAGGGCGCATTTGACTGACGTCAGAACGTCAGGGTACAAATGCGCATGACCGGCGTCATATCCTCAGTCTTTTTTGCCGCATGGTCCGATGCAGAAGCAGCATTGCAAGTGCCGGTTGGCGTTCTGAGATTTTTCTATTTAGAAGTTTCAGACCGAGTTCAAAGTTGGCTAAGTACCCCGTTGGGGAATATTTTACTTTTTTCTTGCCTCAGTCATTTACCGGATGTCAGAAAAAGTCAATAATTGCATTTCTTGTGGGAAACAGATACCGCATAGAGATTATCATACTTTGTGTATTCCTTGCTTAGGGCCTGAGCACGACGTTGTTGGCTGTCGCTCTTGTGCTAGATTTAATAAACGCACTATAAAGAGGAGGTTGGATTGTGCAAGGTTAGTCTTTGGGAAGCGGTGCAATTATAAAATGCCGTCGGATGCTCGGCCCGCTTCTCAAGAAGCGCAAGGACAAGGCAGTTAAGCCTAGGCTAGAAGAACCGTCTGTGCCGGACGCCGGTTCTTTAGAGGTGTCGGTGGAGCCGGTGGCTCCACCCGAGATTTCTTTGTGTTCCCAGAGTGAGACCTTATTATTGCAAGATGTGGCCTCTCAGGAGGCAAGTCAGGCTGAGGGGGCTTCTCAGGTTACTATACTCCCCTCCCTTCCTAAGGTGGCTAGGCCCTCTCCCTCTGTTTCTAAGGCTACTCCCAGGGGCAGGCCAGGTTTAGCTTCAGTTGGTGTTTCCCCTAGCTCTTCAGGTACGGTGCCCAAAAAGCATATGCTTAAAATGGCAGAAGATTTGATTACTTTGATTAGGGGTTCTATGCCCCCTCCTGATAAGAGACCTAGGGTAGAGCCTGAGCTGGGGGGTTTTGAGCAGGCTTCAGATGTTTCAGAGTCTTCGGCTGAAGACTTGCAGGAGTACTCTCCTTATTCTGATTCTGATGTGGATGATTCTACTCCTTCTGCTACTCCTCCTGAGGATTTTTCTTTTTCAGAAACTCTTCATTCCATGAGGGAGCATTTTAAGTGGGAAGGTCAGGACTTCTCTGTTTCCAGGAAAAGGCTTAGGGAATTTCTGTTTTTACCCCAGCATAGGCCTTTAGCTATACCTCCTGTTCTGAATGTGGTGGAAGATGTGTTTGCAGAGGCTTCTCTTAATCCTGATTCTTTGCCTCCTGCTCCTGTTAAACCAGATAGGTATTACAGGGTGCCTGAAGCTCATAAGTATCTTTTTAGGAGTCCTAGGGCAGACCCAGAAACTGTTAGCCAGGGGCCTAAAGGTGTTAAGGCTTCTGTTGTTAAAACTCCGGTTCCTGCAGACAAGGAGGCTAGGGCCTTGGATAGATGGGGAAAGAAAGTCTATACTTCTTCCACTCTTGCTATGAGGGCTCTGAATTACCAGTTTCACATGTTGAAATACCAAAACTATCTCCTTTCACAATTGAAGTCTAAGGTTGATGCTCTGGCAGTAGGTATTGATTGTAAAGAGTTGCAAGATTTAGTGCATGTTTCTGAACAAGTGGGTAAGCATTCTTTGCAATGTGGTTTTGATGCTGTACAGGCCTCGTCTAGGGTGGCTGCCACTGGGTCAGTTCTTCGCAGGCACGCCTGGCTGAGGGATCAGAATTTGTCTGAACATGTTAAAACAAGGATTTTAGATGCTCCTTTACAATCTGACGTGTTGTTTGGTCCTCCTGTTGAGACAGTTTTAAAGAAAATGGAAGACAAGGCTAAGTCTATGCAGGCTGTTATAGATTTTTTGCAGGTCCAGCCTCCAAAGTTTAGTAGAAATTGGCCTACTAAAGGGTGGACGTATCCTTCTTATGATTCCCAGTCTAGGGGTAGATCTAGACGTGGTAAGGGCAGAGCTCAGGGCTCTTTCAGGCCTAGAACAGGGAGTTCTCCTGCACAGGCTTCGGGTGAGGGCAGGGGGTCAGTCCTTTCGTAAGCAGACCCAATGACCTACCTTTTCAGCTGCCAGAGCTTGCTCGTCTGGCAGCACCTTTGGGAGGAAGGTTGGCACTTTTCAAAGAAAATTGGAGTTTACTTACCCAGGACAGATGGGTATTGGATATCATACACCACGGCTACAGGTTTTTATTTCCATACCTTGCCTCCTTTCAAAGGCATGCCAGACGTTCCTCCTCAACAAAGAATAGAGGCTCACAAACAGGTTTCTCTGTTGCTCCAACTAGGGGCCATACAGCCGGTCCCTCTGCCAGAAGTGGGCCTAGGATTTTATTCTCGCCTGTTCCTAGTACCAAAGAAGGGGAACACGTGGAGACCAATTTTGGATTTATCTATCCTCAACACTTATCTGGACATTCCCAAGTTCAAAATGTTGACGTTGCAGCAGCTTTTACCTCTGCTGGGCAAGATCATTGGATGGTAACTTTGGATCTCAAGGAGGCTTGCCTTCATGTTCCTATCAGACTCAGTTGCAGAAAGTATCTGCGTTTTCGAGCTGGGACTTCTCACTATCAGTTCTCTGCATTGCCCTTTGGCTTATCTACTGCGCCCAGAGTGTTCACGAAAGTTCTGGCTCCAGTGATAGCTTTCTTCAGACTAAAAGGAATACAGATCTATCCTTATTTGGACGACTGCCTAATTCTGGCTCAAGGAAGGGAAGAGCTTCTTCATCATTTGGAATTTGTGATAGCAGTGCTAAGATGCCTAGGGTATTCTGTGAACGAAATAAAGTCCAGTCTAGTACCCTCTCAAGACATGTGCTTTCTGGATGTGAGACTGAATACAGCATCCCAGATGGCCTTTTTAACCCCGGACAAGCAAAAGAGTCTATCCCTTTACTTCCATCAACTATCTCATCAGTCCGGGCTGACTGCAAGGACAGTCCTTCAAGCCTTAGGGTTCATGGCATCTTGTATTCTGGTGCTTCCCAATGCCAAACTGCATATGAGGAAGCTACAATGGTATCTCAAAAATGTATGGACACAGCACTGCCAGGATCTGGACACTGTCATTCAAATAATACCTTGCATTCAGAAGGAATTTTTGTGGTGGGCTCAGGAATGTCACCTAAACAAGGGACTCTCTGTGACCCGGCCAGAGGCGAGTCAGATTTTAACGACAGATGCCTCAGACAAAGCTTGGGGAGCTCATCTAAATGGAAAGTGGATACAAAACAAGTGGCCTGTCAGACTACAACATCTACATATCAACATGAAGGAGATGTTAGCAGTCCAGTTTGCATTAATAGCTTTCAAGGAATTCCTTCTTCCAGGACAGGTGTTGATTCTAACAGACAACACAACTGTCATGTGGTACATCAACAAGCAAGGGGAACATTCTTATCCTCTATGCAGGCAAGCAATGATTTTGTGGGAGACTGCTCTCAGTTTACAGCTCAATCTTCAGGCAAGGTTTCTGCCGGAGCACAGAACTCCTTAGCAGATGTGTTGAGCAGGCAATTATGGATCCCCACGAGTGGAAATTGGATCCTCATGTATTTCAGAAATTGACAGTGTCATGGGGAACTCCAGACATAGATCTGTTCGCTTCTCCACTAAACCATCAGCTGCCAAAGTTTTGCACAAAAGGTTTCATCCCACAGCTTGGAGAGTGGATGCTCTTTCTTTCAATTGGAGCAATCTTCATGTGTATGCCTTTCCACCTCTGCCTCTCCTCCCAAAGGTACTTCTGAAGGTCAGACAGGACAAGCCAAGGATGATTTTAATAGCTCCAGATTGGCCTCGACAGCACTGGTACCCATTACTAAGAAGTCTAGTACGGAAGCCTCCATGGCCTCTGCCTTGATTCCACACCTGTTGTCACAGGAGGACAGCCATTTGCTCAATGTCAAGCTTCACTCTCTGCACCTAATAGCCTGGCATATTCTGTTTTGAACCATAGTGGGCCTCCACTTCCTCAGCAAGTTTTGAATGTTATTTTGGAAGCTAGAAGGCCTAGTACAAGGAAAGTGTACGGATAAATGGAAGAGATTTTTGTTTTGGAGTGCAGCAAAAGATTTTGATGTTTCTGGGCCTAATTTGAGTGTGGCTCTTCAATATCTTACTGAGTTACTGGACAAAGGTTTGTCTTTCTCTTCTATTAAGGTTCATGCTGCAGCAATTTCGCTCACTATGATTGTGACCCACCATTGTTTTCTCATCCTTTGTTCAAGCAATTTCTTAGAGGGGCAAAGAATATAAGACCCCCACGAAGCTCCTGCTCCTGCTTGGGATCTCAATTTTGTGTTGGAGAAACTCACTCTACAACCTTTTGAGCCTGCAGCTACTGCTGAGTTGAAATATTTATCATGGAGGACTGCTTTTTTATTGGCCATTACCTCTGCAAGAAGGGTGTCTGAATTACAGGCCCTTATGGCGGTTGAGCCTTTCTTGATTTTCCATAAGGATAGGGTATCATTACGTACTAATCCTTCCTTTATGTCTAAGGTGGTTTCTAGTGTGGCTTTAAACCAAACGATTCATTTGCCTACTTTTTATGCAAATCCCCAAAATAAAGGGGAAAAGATTTTGCACACTTTGGATGTTCACAGGCAGTTGCGTTATTATTTGGACAGAACTAAAGGGTTCAGGCAGTCTCAGCAATTGTTTGTTTCTTTTGCTTTGAGTTCTCAGGGCAAGCCTGTGTCAAAACTAACTATTTCCAAGTGGATTGGGTTTTGCATTGCTTTCTGTTATTCCCATCATGGCAAGGAGATTCCAGCTGGGATTAGGCCTCATTCCACTAGGGCTACTGCCACTTCAACAGCTTTTTTGAGGGGAGTGGCAACCAAGGATATCTTGGAGGCAGCTCCTTGGAGTTCTGTGCATACTTTCTCTAGGCATTATCACCTGCCACTTTACTCTAAGTCCAGGGCTGGTTTTGCCACTGCTGTTTTGCAGGGCATTTTGGAAGCTCCTGCTTCCTTGTAGTTAGCCATCCTCCCTTACCTCTGCTTTGGGATTCTACCCAAGTGTAAGGACTGCAGCAATGTGAGATGAAGAACATAGTACAGTTTTGTACCTACCATAAATGTAGATGTTCAAGATCCACATTGCTGCAGTCCAATTACCTCCCTCCTTCCCCTCTGTAGTTGGAGGTGGTTGTGTGGGTTGGGTTGTACATATTGTGTATATTGTATATATTGTACATATAGTTAGTGCAAGGGGGGTTGGTTAGTTGTTTGCTGTCTTTTGGTTTTGACCTTTATTTTTAGGGTCTTCTGACATCTGGGGCAAGAAAAGACTGAGGATATGACGCCAGTCATGCGCATTTGTACCCTGACGTTCTGACGTCAGTCAAATGTGCCCTGACCGACGTCAGCCTTATACTTTGATATTCGGGCCGACCGAGGACAGCGGACTACCCAAGTGTAAGGACTGCAGCAATGTGGATCTTCGAACATCTACATTTATGGTAGGTGCAAAACTGTACTTTATGTACCTACCATAATGTTCCATGGTAGTTGTCTTCTTCTCGCCTTCTGTCTTGCGTCCCACCCTCCATCCCCCTATCCTAGTGGACCGAGAAGAGTTCTTCTTGATTTTTTGCTGGCTGAATCTTCTCTGGCTATTCCTTTCTGGCTAGTAGTGTCTCCAGTAGGATTTATGCATTCTAGGATAGGATTCCTTTATTATTATGTCTGCAGTTAGACTTACCAAACGAGATCTGGGTATCTAGCGCCAGGCATCATGGGATATAGGGGGGCCTCGAGCCAGTAAGCAGCTCTCGAGCTTTTGAAGATGGCCGAGTTGGAGCCGAGGATCGGCTCCGAACCCAACCAGCAAGAAAGAAGGCGAGAAGAAGACAACTAATATGGAACATTATGGTAGGTACATAACTTCTTTTTACCTCCCACAGCTCAGCACAAGCCATAGTTGAATTGGTGAGCTTCCAAATTGCTTATAGGTGTGCATTCCAAGGGTGTGTGTGTGTGTGAGTGTGAGTCTGCAATCACTGAGTGCAGGAATAGGTTCTGGATGTTCTTCGTGTTTCACTGTTACAGTCATTACATTTGGGTAATCTGCTGGCAGGTTGCCCTCAGTCGGCCTGAATAACAAAGGTTTGGGTCCTGCATCGGTTGCTGTCTCCTCTTCCATGATGTCAGGTTGTCAGGGGTATAAAACATGCAGCCAACGCCATTTTAATCAGTCTTTCTTGCCGCGTGGTGCCCGAAGCAGAAGCATTTCGCAAGTGCCAATTGTCCGACTTCTGAAATTTTAGTTTTCAAGCTTCAGAACCGAAGTCTTCAAACTAAAGCTAAGTACCCCATTGGGGAAACTTTTTCTTGCTCCTTACCAATGTCAGTAAAAGTTAATAATTGCATTACTTGTGGGAAGCAAATACCTCATAAGGATTTTCATTTGTACTGTATTCCTTGCCTAAGCCATAATCACAACATGCCTTGCTGTTGGTTTTGTGCTAAATTTAACCAACGCACTATTAAGCGTCAGTATATTTTTGCTTCTAAATAATTTGGTTCAAGATTTAACTACCCTGAAATGTCGTTGATTAGCAATTCGACTACCGGAGTTCACAAAAAATACAAGGAAAACCACAAGAGACAGACCGTCGAGATCCAAAACCGACAAGGCATCTCCTAAACCAGTCAGTGAGGTGCTTTCGCAGCCCCTGATACCCGCTACTTTTGAGTCGCAGGCCTCTACCAAGATCCATTCGGAGTCTGGTATGCCGCAAGATTCGCAAATTATTGAACCCGCAAATGTCTCTCCCTTGGATATGTCTGGAGCCGCTGAGCAGGCACCGGCTTCTGAGGGTGTTTTCAGGCCTCAACATTTTTATATTAAACCAACGCCAGCAACAAAAACAAGGTCAAAAACAATTTCTATGTCTAAAAAACCGATGCATGAGCCACGTGCTCAGGCCCCTATGCTTAAAAAACAAATGATCAAAATGGCTGAGGATTTAATTACCTTGATCAGGGGTTCCCAACTCCACCCTGCTAAGAGGCCTAGGCAAGGCACTGATTATGAATCTTCAGATCAGGTTTCTATTTCTTCTGATTCCTCTTCTGATCAGGAATTTTCTATCCCACCTTATGAGGATTCTGATGCCGAGGAATCCATCCCATCTGCATCTCCTCCTGAGGATTATTCTTTTGGAGAGACTTTGCATACTTTAAGGGAACATTTTCAGTGGGAGAGTCAGGACTTCTCTGAATCAAAAAAGAGGCTTAGGGATTTCCTTCTTCCTCAGCATAGGCCTTTGGCAGTACCTCCTGTATTAGACATTGTTGATGATGTGTTCTCTGAATCGAGCATGGCTCCTGATTCCCTGTCTCCAGCTCTTAGTAAGCCAGACAGATATTACAGGGTTCCTGACTCCCACAAATTTATTTTCAAAAATCCTGCTACTGATCCTGAGATTATTTCTCAGGGTCCCAAGGCTGTTAAGGCTTCTACAGCCAAAAATCCTACCTTTTCTGATAGAGATTCCAAGGCGCTGGATAGATGGGGTAAGAAGGTTTATACCTCTGCAACCTTGGCAATCAGGGCTTTAAACTGCCAGTTTCATACGCTTAAATATCAACAGCATGTTATGGGCTTACTGAAACAGAAAATTATGTATGTTGATTTCTGATTGTGTGGAAAATATAGTTACAGGATTTATTGCATTCAGCAGAACAGGTTGGAAAGTATACTTTGCAATGTGGTTTTGATTCCTTGGAGGCCTCTTGCAGGGCTGCCGTAACTGGATCTGGGATAAGAAGGCATGCCTGGCTCAAGGAGCAAAATCTGCCTGATCATGGTAAAGCTAAATTGTTTGATGCCCCTTTACAGCATGATAATTTGTTTGGTAATAAGGCAGAATAGGTTTTAAAGAAAATGGAAGACAAAGCTAAATCTATGCAAACTGTAAAAGATTTCTTGCAAGTGCAGCCACCCAGGTTCAGTAGGCACTGGCCTACTAAGAATTGGTTCTTTCCTGTGTCCAACAGAGCCACTCAGGGCAAACCCAGGTGCTCAAAAGGCTCCAGATATCAATCACAGGGATCTTACAGGTCAAAGCAGTGGGGTGCCTCCACCTCCATATCTGGAGGTAAAGCACCACCCTACAGTAAGCAGTCTCAATGACTTTCCTCTACCATCTTCAAGCACATATCTGTTGGCAGCCCCCTTGGGGGGAAAACTAGCACTTCATGCTCAAAATTGACAGTTACTTACCCAGGACAAGTGGGTATTAAACATAGTATCCCAGGGGTACAGATTTCATTTCCATACTTTGCCAATTCCAAACGGATGGCCAGATCTGCCACAAAACCAGTGGGCAGAGGCCCAGAAACAAGTCCTGTCCCTCATGGATATGGGGGCTATTTAACCTGTACCAGAAAAGGAAAAAGGACAAGGATTTTATTCAAGACTTTTCCTGGTACCCAGAAAGGACAAATCATGGCGTCCAATATTGGACCTATCAATTCTGAACTCGTTCCTGGACATTCCAAAATTCACAATGCCGACTTTACAACAGCTACTGCCTATGCTAGGCAAGAATGCCTGGTTAGTAACTCTAGACTGAAAAGAGGCATACCTGCATATCCCAATAAGGGGATCTTGCAGAAGATACCTCCGCTTCAAAGCAGGTTTTTTGCATTACCAATTCTCTGCACTGCCCTTTGGCTTATCTACTGCGCCCAGGGTCTTTACAAAGTGCCTGGCACCAGTAATTGCATTCTGCAGACAAAGAAACATTTAAATTTATCTTTATTTGGACGATTGTCTCATTCAACATCTGGCATTTGTAAAAAGGCTTCTAGCATGCCTAGGGTACACCATAAATGGAAAGAAATCACAACTGGTACCCTCGCAACTAATTACATTCCTGGGTGCAAGCTTGAACACAATTGCCCAGATGGCTTACCTCACGCCAGACAAACAAATGCAATTGACAACATACTTCAAACAAATGGCAACAAAAACCCAGTTATCTGCAAGACAAATTCTGCAGGCTTTAGGGTTTATGGCATCCTGCATTCTACTAAATCCATATGCGAGACTGCATATGAGGAAACTTGAATGGTACCTAAAATGTTTATGGGAGTCAGTGTTGTCACAGCCTGGAAACAATGATTCCTCTCATTCTCTGCCTACAACAGGAGTTTCTTTGGTGGGCAGAGACATGTCACCAAAACAAGGGACTGTCATTCACTGTACCCCCTGCCACCCAAACCCTAACTACAGATGCATCAGACTATGCTTGGGGGGCCCACCTGGCAGGGAGATGCATTCAGGGCAAATGGTGCCCAAACCAAATGCATCTACATATCAACCAGAAAGAAATGCTAGCTGTTCAGAATGCTCTGACAGCCTTCAAGGACTTACTTCATCCAGGACAACTACTGATAAAGACGGACAACACCACTGTTATGTGGTACATAAACAAGCAGGGGGGTACCCACTCCTACCCCCTTTGTAGACTAGCCTTGACTTAACCAAATACATCTTCAAGCTCAGTTCCTGCCAGGAAAACAAAATACTCTGTCAGATGACCTAAGCAGAAATCTTTTGGACCCGCACGAATGGAAACTGGATCCACAAATCTTCAGCATGTTAACACAGAAATGGGGAAGACCAGACATAGATCTATTTGCCTCTCCCCAAAACTGTCAGTTAGACACATTCTGCGCAAGAACTCATCACAAAAGAGCATGGAAAGTGGATGCCCTATCCTTCAGCTGGAAAAACCTATCAGTCTATGCCTTTCCCCCTCTGCCTCTACTCTCCAAGGTCTTAGTAAAAGTCAGACAGGAAAAATCAAAAATGATTCTAATTGCTCCGGACTGGCCTTGCCAACACTGGTACCCGCTTCTAAGGAATATGTCACACCTTCCTCCATGGTACTTGCCTCAAGCACCTCATCTATTGTCTCAGCAGAACTATCAAATTCTGCACACTCTGCTCCAAACTCTGTATCTTGCAGCATGGCTAATCAACTAATTATTTAAACCACATCTCTCAGTAAACCTGTGATGAATGTCATTTTGGAAGCCAGAAGGCCTAGTACTAGGAAATCTTACGGTGATAAATGGAAAAGATTCTGTGCTTGGAACCAAGCACAAGGAATAGACACAGCAAAGCCCAATATTCCTCAGATTTTACAGTACTTAACTGAGATGCTTGACAAGGGCCTATCTTTTTCTTCAATAAAAATCCATGCCTCTGCCATCTCGGCTCAGTACAACACAGAGCCTCCCCACTTTTCTCATCCACTGCTAAAACAATATCTCAGAGGGGCCAGAAATTTAAGGCCTCCCCAGGAGAGCACCAACTCCTGCATGGGACCTCAATTTTCTGTTGGAAGAACTCACCCTGCCTCCTTTTGAACCAGCAGCTACTGCGGATATAAAATTTCTTTCTTGGAAGACAGCTTTTCTTTTCGCAGTCACTTCAGCTAGAAGGGTTTCAGAACTACAGGCTCTCATGGCAGTGGAGCCTTTCATTATTTTTTTACCCGGACAGGGTGGCCCTCAGGACCAATCCTTCTTTTATGCCTAAGGTGGTATCCAGTGTGGCTCTTAACCAGACCATTCACCTGCCAACTTTTTTCCCAAATCCGCAGAACAAAGGGGAGCGGATTCTGCATTCATTGGATGTACACAGACAACTAAGATTCTACTTGAACAGTACAAAATCTCTAAGAAAGTCTGAGCAACTACTGGTAGCATGTGCCGCAGGATCAGAGGGGAAGGCTATATCAAAGCAGACTATTTCTAAATGAATAAGCCATTCTATCAATTTCTGCTACTTACACCGTGGTAAACCTGTGCCCAAGGGGATCAGATCCCATTCCACCAGGGCTGCCTCTACTTCAGCAGCTTTTCTCGGAGGTGTCCCAACCAGAGACATTCTAGAACTGCTACTTGGAGCTAAGTTCATACGTTAACAAAGCATTATCATTTACCTCTCTTCTCTAAATCCAGGGCAGGCTTTGCCACTGCAGTCCTGCAGGGCCTTATAGCTGCTCTTAATGCTGTTTAGTTCCATCCATAGCTTTGGGATTCTACCCAAATGTAATGACTGCAACAGTGAAGGACTGAGAACATAGTACAGTTGTGTACACTTAGCATAAATGTAGATGTTCGAGTGTATTCACTGTTGCAGTCCGGGTTACCCACCCGCCAGCCCCCTTTCTATTCCTTTTCTTCACTATACTCAAAAGCCTTTGTGGTATATTTGCTTTTAGTTGAAGGTAAATTTTATTTTTTTCTAAGGTGCTTTTATATATATATTTACAGTTTTTTATATATATATATATATATATATATATATATATATATATATATATATATATATATATATATATATTTTTTTTTTTTTTTTTTTTTTTGCTCCCCATTTGGGGGGCACCTGACATCTGGGGCAAGAAAAATGAGTGAAATGGTGTCGGCTGAATGTTTTATACCCCTGACGACCTGATGTTATGGAAGAGGAGACAGCAACCGACGCAGGACCCAAGACTTCGTTATTCAGGCCGACTGAGGGCAACCTGCCAGCAGATTACCCAAATGTAATGACTGCAACAGTGAATACACTCGAACATCTACATTTATGATAAGTGTACACAACTGTACTTTCCTTCTTAACCAGTGAGTAAGATTAAGCTAGTAGTTGTAAAATAAATGAATGAAAAAATTCAGATAACTTGCATTACAGAAATTTGGCCTTTACGTTGCATGAGTAGCTAAGAGGAATACAACTAAGATTTCATAAGTTTCACAGTGATTCCTAGAGATCAAAGCCTGAAGTGCCATGTAACTATTTGAAAAACAAAAGTCTGAAGTACCATGCAACTATAAGGAAAAAACACATACTTTTTCAGTGTAGTTTTAAATTATTAAAAAAATGGACCGATTTTAATTAAATACCAAAGTAAACCAAAACCAAAAATAAAAATGAAGTTACTAGGTTTGGAATGAAACAATGGACAGTCATTTGTAAGAGTAAGTGCTTTTGTTCCTTTGTCAGTATGGAACTTCAGATCCACTGGAAGCCCCTCTGTGAGTCCTGACACTGTTTTTTAGTTATCATTGGCCTTTGTACATAACCTGCAGTGATTCTGCCAGTGTTTCTGGGACTTTGAACATCAGAGAACTGCCAAAATTAGCTTTTGTGTGGGATCTTATCATGGAGTCACTGGTAAGTATTAGGCAATCATTCTGCAGACCATTGCAAGCCTATCCAAAATCCCCTATTCAGATGTTTTCTAGCTTCAAGGAGGACAAGACAAGATAAACTCGGGAGAATTTGAGTCTGGACATCCAGTTATATAGGTTTATGTTGAAGGTAGCAAGGGTGCTTCTCTACTTGACATCTAGAAGAAGGATGTTCCAGAGGTGAGTGATGTGTTGAGAATATGAATTTATTATATCAACTTGTCTCATCTGCTGAAGAAGGTTTAGTTTCTTTAACGAGGTACTTGAGGTACCATTTGTTCTGTGAAGAAATAGGAGATTAAATAGGGTTAAACTAGACACAGATCTCTACAGAGGAGTCTGTGATAGATTGAGTATGGAGGGGGGTTGCCAGTCTGTCCTGATAACTAAGATTTTTGAGACCACTGATATTTTTAGTTTCAGATCTCTGAGATCTCTCAAGTTGAGTGATGTTTAGAAAAAAACCCATTATATTCAATAACTGGTCTGATAAGGTAGGAGTAAAGGAGAATTTGGATCTAGTGGAGATGCCTTTATAAATTAGATGAGCCATGTAGAAGGTTTTCCAACCTACTGACATGACAGTCAAATGATAAAGAATTAACAGCAGCAGTGCCTAGATCCCTTACGATAGTGTCTTATTGAGGGGTGTGTCACCTATATGACATGTGAAAATATCTTGCTTACCAAAAATGAACTGTGTGACATATTTTCGCATTTAATTTTTGAGCATTGTCCTTGCACCAGCTGTTAACATGATTTAACATATGATGGAGAAATTTTGAGTCCGTGGGAGATCGAATGACAACAGCCAGTTTAAGCCATAGGCCAGTAGTGCTGGCCGGAAGGTCTGAGAAATAGATGACAAATAGGAGTGGGCCCAACGCTGAGCCCTGTGGTATACCACTGACCACTTTTTTTGGTTTCAGAAGTGGCACCTGTGACTGTAACCACATAGGTTCTGTCAGGTAACCGGGTAGTTGTCTACTGCACAACACAAGGATTTGTATTCTGATTTGCAAGTCTGTCAGTAATGCTTATATGGGAATAGTGTCCAAGGAGTTTGCCAGCTCCAGATATACTGTATGCACTGCATAATGGTTATCCACTGCTTTATTTACTTTTTTTAAAGAAATTAATGAGGTTAAAGAGGTGGAACCTTCCTTTAACAAAGCCAGATTTATGGGGGTCTTGACTTGGATTTTTCACTCTCTAGAATAATGAGGTTTGACAGTACACTCCATAGCTTTTACATATGGGGCTAGTGAGACCAGTGGATTTATAGTTACCAGGATCCATGGTTTGGCCCCCTTATGTAATCGCACTACAATGGCTGTTTTCCAGGCCTCAAGAATTTAACCAGTGGAGAGACTTTTGTATTAAAGAGATTAAGCAGGGGTTCAGAGAGGCTGTATTTGGCACAGGTAATCAAGGAACTTGGTATATTATCAGGATCCATGGATGATGTGTTTTTAACCTTTGAGAGGGTTGAAGAGGACTTGTTCTATAGTAATTAATGGGGGTTGCTGGGATTGTGGAATCTTTGGAATAGCTGTAACAGTGGGTGGAATAAAATTTCCACTAAGTTTAACATCTAGTATATTAGCTATTTCCTTTAGGTCAGAATGTGCATTGTTATTCTGGTCTGCTACTGAACATTGTTGAGAGTTAGTTCTTATATTTCTATAACTATGATAGAAAGTTTTGTAGTGATTTTTAATTTAAATGTCTATTTTAAGTTTAAACTCACTGATCTTCCTAATGGTTCCCTTAAGCTCTTTACTTGCATGCTTAAATGTGCTCTTATGATAAGTAGCATGAGACCTCTTATAAACATTGAGCAATTTCTTTTTGTTGTTTGTTTATATGGCCATTATTTTTGTTCTTCCTCCAAATTCTCCAAACTATCATTTTTATCTTTCTATCTATGCTGTGCAACTTGATGTAGGTGCATAGGTTCATAGGATGTTACTAGGCTATTGACTTGAGGGTCTTTACAAGCCTAGCCATAAAATCCCAATATAGTACTAAATGAGAGATATCGTCTATGCCCAAGAGTTTTCTAGCAATGATTACCCTAGTCCAGGAGAGAAGCAGGGGCAGTCCCCAGCAGAAATTTACTGTTTGCTATCCAGACATCCAGTTTGTACTTAAAAAGGGTCATGGAGGTGCTCTGCATGATATGGGTTGGAAGCCTGTTCCAGAGGAGTGGCAACCTCTGAAAGATGTATCTGTCTTTCAGCAGGTTCTATTTATGTCACAGGCTAAATTGAGGTTCCTGGAACAGGTAACTCTAGTCCTATTTGACTTGCGGATATGCACCATTTTCATTAGATTTGGGTCAGAGATAGCCCTACAACAAGTCACTTCTAAGTAGTCTATACGCTGCTGAGTATAGTGACAGCAACTTCAGTCTGTCCACATAAGATGTGCTGGAGACCCTGAATTTTCTTAGAAATCTCTGAGGTCTCTCAAGCTACTGTGGGTGTCTGATATGGTACATACCAAAGGGAGCATTATATTCAGTAATAGGCCTGATGTAGGATGAGAGGGGAGTTGTAACCTCTTTTGCTCTTCAGGCGATGCCTTTGCTAATTAGGTGAGTGACATAGAATGCCTTCCTCGCCACAGTAGACACTTGGTGGTCGAAGTTGAGGTCACAGTGAACTTGTGCTCCCAGGTCTCTCACTTTTGAATTGGTATTTAGGGTATTATTGTTTATTTTGTAATCAGCAGGGACATTGTTTTTACCAAAGGGAATGATGATGCATTTTTAGCATTAGTTTAAGACCATGGCTTTGGCACTAATCATTGGTCTGTGTAAGCCTCTTTTGAAGAACACTGACATTACTAAGGGATTCAGTGATAGCCCCAAATTTTTAGTCCTCTGCAAACTTGATTAGCCATAGCCGCAGCCCGTCGATTTTGGCCTAGAATTCAGAGAAGTATATGCTAAACAAGAGGGGGCGCAGCACTGACCCTTGTGGGACCCCACTCGTGACAGGTCTGCCAGTAGAGTTGAAGTCTCCCATTTTGACTGAGTGTTGTCGATCTGTGAGCCAGTTTGCAACCCACCTAAAAACATAGGAGTTGATATTCAACTGGGTTAGTTTGTCAGTATACCTGAATGTGGGATTATGTGGAAGGGCTTGGCCAAGTCAAGATAGGGTGTGTACACAGCTTTGCCTTTTGTCTGTGGCTGTGGTCACATTCTTGAAGAAGGCCACCAGGTTTAGCAGGCACGACCTACCCTTGACAAAACAGAGCTGGGTTGGATCTATGGTTTGGAGGTCACCTATATCCTTATTTATGAGATCCATGATGATTTGTTCCATTGCCTTACAGATGAGGCTGGTCAAACTTATGGGTCTATAGTTATCTGGGTCTGTTGCCGAGCTGCCCTTGTGGAGGGGATAACAGTCACTGTTTTTCATTCAGTGGGTTCAAAGCCAGTACTCAGGCTGTGGTTGAATTAGGGTGACTAGTGGAGTAGCTAAGGAGGAGGAGGTGATGTTGAAGACATTGTTTGTGGTATGCTTGGGGGGGACAGGGGGTGAAATGTTTGCCAAACCTGTCTGCTAATAGGTTTGCAAATACCATCCACAATTAGTTTAGCACACATCTGAGTCCTACCTTCTAGGTTGTGGATGTAGATGAAGAAGGCCTTAAGGTTATCCTTGGCTATGGTTGCTAAATTTTTCTCATAGTTGCTCTTTGAGGATTTTGCAAGTTGTCTTATTTGCTTGTTTAGGCTGAGGGAGGGTACTCTTCCAGTTCTGGTCCTCACTTTTGTATTTTTAGACAGCAGCTTCTTTCGCTTATTATATAATCTATTAATGCTAGATGTCCACCAGAATGGATTGTTTTTTCTTGAGGATGTTGATTTAATCCGGTTAGGCACAGTTGTGTAGATGTTTACACAGGACATTAATGTTTACCTTAGTAGAGCCGTCAATGCCATCTGTGGAAACTGGACCTTGAAAGTCTATTATACCACCCCTTAGGAGGGTATAGTTTTCTCTGATGAAGGTTTTTTAGCCTGACTTCTCTTTTGAGCAGTTCTGGTGCTATTACTATTTCACAAATTACTTTATAGTCAGATTTAACCAGTGCTTAACCAACACTTGAGGCATTGCATTAATCACTGTCATTGTTGAGGACCAGGTCTAGAATATTAGAGCCTCTTGTAGGGTGGTACACTATTTGCTCCAGGGCATTTGAGTTAAAGTCCAGGACCTTTTGTGTGAGTGAGTTTGGGCTCATGTAAAATTCCCAACTAATGGAAGGATGGTTGAAATCACCCATGAATAGGGTATTCAGCTGTTCTTTGATTGTCCCAAGTAGGTCTAAGTAAGCTGTGTGAGCTTATTGGTTCATGGAAGAGGACCTATAACTGATGATGACATGAAGTGGGGGGGGTCTTACCCATGGTTATTTAGACTTAGAGTAACTCCATACAGTTATCTTGTTTAACCAGTGTAGAGGCGTAAGTATCTTTAATGAAGATAAATACTCCACCTCCTTTAATTCTCACAACTTCAATTTGAGGTCTGAAAGTGTAGACGGTATTGTAGCCTTGCAAGGCTGGGGTACTTTCTGCAGCCTTAACCAGGTTTCTGTGACTGCACAGATGTCAACACCTTCCAGGGAGAGTAGTGCTTCCAGAGAGTGCAGTTTCTGATTTAAACTCTAGTGTTTAGCAGCATGACCTTTAGTTTCTTTGTGTTTGATATTTTCACATCGGAAATTTTGTTTTTGTGACCTTACCTAAAAAGGCATTATGGGGGGAGGCAAGTGTTAAAACCAGCAACCAAAAGCCTAGAGGTGCCAGGCAAAGTCGATCACGTCATCCCAGGCTGACAGGAGCTGGCTCCCCTTAGAATGACACCAGAAACTAAGCCAGTTATTGAAGTCAATCATTTTTTGTTTATATTGTGGTGTCATCCTGGGGGGGCTAGGGACATACCTGCCTGGGATACACATTCAGAGAACTCAATCATGTCTCTCTTCATATAGTCCAGAGTGGTACGTCTCAAGTCGTTCACACCAACATGAACTATGATGGAGTCATAACAGTACTTGTTGAAAGACTTGAGTGCATGTGTGATCTGACGAATCCTTGCACCAGACAGCTGACAGTAACCTTCCTCTTTAACCTGGTGAGTGGGGTGTTTCTGTGTTTCACTGTAGAGTCACATGTAACGAAAACATTTGGAATAGATGTGCACTGCCTTAAGGGCTTATTTGTTGAGACACTAGTGCTAGTGTTTTTATGTGTATTGGTTGCTGTGGGTATAGTGTTAGGTGTAGCATGCTTGTGTTTTGGAGGTCTCTGATGTTTAGGTAGGCTTCTGGAGAGTACCTCTGTATATGAAGGTTTGTGTGTTGGGTGCATATTATGAGTAGGAGTCGTGGTGTGTGTGCTGACAACCTGTTTAATGCTGTTCTGGGTGTGAGAGAGCAGTGATTCCACATTCTTAGTGTAGGAGCATCTCTTGCAAATTGTACTTCAGTGATTTAGAAGCCAGGGATTGTCAGTGTACATGAGGCATTTGCTGCACTGCTTCAGAAGCCATATCAACCAAGCTAGCAGGAGAAACAGAGGGAAACTGACAGTCCATAATGCAAGGTTTAAAACTAGTATCTCCACAGATAAGGAGAAAAAGATGAGGGTATCTGGTAGAGTGGTATTTTTGGGGGGTTAACCTATGGGGTGTGCAGTTGGAGGTCTACAAAAAAGGGGATCTGTAGGGTCTGATGTTGATAGGTAAGAGGTGAAATCACTGGTGGGTGGTTCACTGAACAGCTAAGAGCTGTTTAAGAACTGCTGTGCTAGATTACTGCCGCTTCTAAGGGAAAATACATCTATTGGTGCTCTTGTATCTAAAACCGCCAAGAGTTGCCCCCTCTGTGCAGCTGTGCGCAATGGTGCGCTATGCACAAACAAGAGCAAAGCAGCTAATACAAAGAAACAAATGAGATAGTTCAAGCTGAGCCTTGAACCAGTAATCTTTAAATAGAAATTTCTACTGTACACTCCTGCCATGAGAGTACACGAAGTTTCTCCAAAAGATTATGTCCTGACTTTTAGTGCTCAATCCTCAAACAGAACTGGATTCAGCCGGTCTGAATCCAGTCTATACTATGGCTAATAGAAGTGCAACAGAACAACAGAATTAAAGCAGAATACGTTTTTTTTTCTTAAATTAAATAGGCAACATAGTAAAAAGCAGTACCGTTTTGTTTCTTAAATATAGCGACAGAATAAAACTGCAGAACAGATCTTTTCTTAAGTAAAAGCAGCAGTTGGTGTGAAATAAGTGCAACAAATGCAGTAGTAAAATTGAAACTTGCATTCGTAGTTCTCTTGGATGGTTTGGTACGATCAGAGGAGTAGAGGCTGATTTCCTAACTCTCTGGAGCCTTTCTAAGACAAGCACCAACCTGCACAAACATGGTCCTTGAGTATAAATACAAGAGCAAAGCAGCTAATACAAAGAAACCAGAGAAAAAGCTCAAAGTGAACCCTGAACCAATGACATAGCTCAAACTGAGACCTGAACAAATAAAATAGCTCAAGCCTAGCCGTGAACTGGTAACCTTACTTTGTGCAATCTACTGATTCACTTATCAGAAAATGGTAGAGTTTCTGTGATGCTTTGTTCCTTGCTATTGTGGAAGCCATTTTAGCATCCTTGTTAGCTGTATAATATTGCTTTTTAGCCTGATCTGTCTTTTCTGTGTCCCACTTCTTTAGCACTTCTCATTTTGTTGGATAACTTCCTGGACTTGTGCATTTCACCACCAGCTTCCCTTATGTCCATTCTTGGCTTGACCACTGTCTTTTCTGTCATCTTCACACAAGCTATTTTGAGATGTTGCCATTCTTTTGTGGCATCTGTATTTCCTCTTCTTGAGGTGTTAGAGCCTTGATTGTTTCCTTGAACTCCTGCACTTTTGTATCATTTAACTTCCAGGTCTTCAGCCTAGTCTTTGTTGACCTTGGAGCCTTCTCTGGCCACTGCTTGCAGCTGATTGTGGCCACCAGTGGTTAAATTCAGGACTGACAGTTTTACCAGAGATGACTTTATCTCTGATTTGACCTTATTGCCCTTTTCTTAGTAGGAGAAAGTCTGAGTTTCATGTTGACCACTGTTATGTGAGCTGTCATGGCTAGCCACCATAAAACCGTTTGCCAGGCAGAAGTGTAGAATGTCCCCTTCATTATTCCTGTTGCCCAGATCATGCAATTGCAGGCAATCCTCGTGTCATGTTCTGCCTCTTATGAAATGAGTATTTAGGTCCCCAGTTATCAAGACCAAATCATTTTGTGCCACCTTATTGAGGAGATTTGCAACTGCTGCCTGAATGTCCTGTTATTATGGCCATTGCAGCTCTGCTGTGGAACTTAAGGTGATGCTATGAAGACTGGCTTGTCTTTACACTTGATCCTAACTGCCATGAGTCTGTTACTGATTGTGATGACATCCTTCAATGCCTTCATGAAGCTTTCTCACCACAATTCCCACACCTTCTCTAGTCAGTCCTTACTCTGGTAGTCTTTGAGTCCCAGTCCAAGAGACTTTTCTGTGCTGCCCTTGCACTTTGTCTCTTTGATATGCTGAATAACCAGTCTTCACCTTACCTTCATGTCATCTGCTTCCAAACTGCATCTCATCACTGAACCTATAGTCAGTGTTACAATTTCTAGTTCATTTTTGACAAGTTGTTTGGTTTTACATCCTGCTGTTCATCAAGCTAGCATAGCCACCACCATAATAACAAGCACCTTCTCACTTCTGCCTCCATACATCCTTCTCTTACCCTAGTTACACTGCACTCATTATTTCTAGCTCCATTACTCCACTCATCCCCCACATTCCAATCCTCACCAACTACCCCCTCCTCCCTCTTTCTTTTTTCTCTCTTGCTCTTCATATCTTTCAACTTTAACTGCCCTAGTAGCTCTCTTCCCTCTTTTCTCTCCTATGACTTCAGTCTATTTCTCAAATCTGTCTGTACTGCATCCTAGCACATCACTCCAAATATTGTTTATATCAGTACTCCTGTTCTCTGTATGATGAATTCCAGGATAATCATGACTGTTCAGTTGTTGTACAAACCAAGCTGTGTCTCTTACAACATACTACTTGTCTGTCTATTAGGCATTTTAAATGCACTATATGTTTTTATTTTATGTTTACACTTGATTACTGGGGTGATATGTGTCTACTTTTTTTCTAAAATACATCTGCTTTGTATATTTCTTTGATATTGTAAATAGACTCACCTCTGTAGCTTTTTTCCTCTCTGGTCTCTGATGAAAATGGGCAAAAAAAAATATTTGGAGCTTCCTAGTAAACAACTGTCAAATAAAATAGTAGGAGGTTCATATAGCTCTCATGGTTTAGCATGTGTCCCTGTCACAGGTAGACCAGATCCTCAGTCCCTTTAGTACCTGCAAATACCCATGCTCCATTTTTACATCACTGAATGGCTGAGAGTGCATTCTCTGGTCTTTGTTTTACTATTTAGAGGATGCCATACATCATAGTTGATGCCTAAAGTGGTTTGTCCACATAGCAGCTCTGCTGCCCCCAAACCTCATGCATTTGTATTTAGTAGGACTTGTTCATGTTGGACAGGCATGGGAGATCTTCAGTGCTGTATTTTAGCTTTTCAGTTTCTAACCTGTTCTTATTTCCACAGGTACCAAGGGAAGTGGATACGGATTGAGAGAAACAGAGAAAAACAGATGATTGACTTGCACACAGGCACACCCTGGGAGTCTGTTACTTTCACTGCATTGGGTAGCAACCGGAACATCTTCTTCAACATCTTAAGTGAAGGTAGATTTGTTAATTGTTTAAGCTTACTATGCACTTCTTGCTGTACCGTGGCCACTGTAACTAATTCTGAAGTTTGCCCTTTCTTTTATTTATTGCTGAACTGATGTTCGTGTTTCACTGTTGCAGTCATTACATTTGGGTAATCCGCTGGCAGGTTGCCCTCAGTCGGTCTGAATAACAGTCCTGGGTCCTGCGTCGGTTGCTGTGTCTTCTTCCATGACGTCAGGGGTATAAAACATGCAGCTGACATCATTTTAATCAATCTTTCTTGCCGCGTGGTGCCCGAAGCAGAAGCAGTTCACAAGTGCCGGTCGGCCGACTCCTGAAATTTTCATTTTCGAGTTTCAGAACCAAAGTCTTCAAACTAAAGCTAGGTACCCCATTGGGGAAACTTTTTCTTGCTGCTTACCGATGTCAGTAAAAGTTAATAATTGTATTACTTGTGGGAAGCAAATACCCCGTAAGGATTTTCATTTGTACAATATTCCTTGCCTAGGCCCTGACCACAACATGCCTTGCTGTCGGTTTTGTGCTAAAGTTAACCAATGCACTATTAAGCATCGGTATATTTTTGCTTCTAAATACTTTGGTTCAAGATTTAACTATCCTGAAATGTCGTCAGTTAGCAATCCGACTACCGGAATTCACAAAAAACGCAAAGAAAAAGACAGAGACAGACCGTCGAGGTCCAAAACTGACGACAAAGCTTCTCCTAAGCTAGTCGCTGGTTTGCCGGTACTCAGTGAGGCGCTTTCGCAGCCCCTGATGCCTGCTACTTTTGAGTCGTAGGCCTCTACTGAGAACCATTCAGAGTCTTGTATGCCACGAGATTCTCCAAGTATTGAACCCGCGGATGTCTCTCCCTTGGATGGGTCCGGAGTCGCTGAGCAGGCACCGGCTTCTGAGGGTGTTTTCAGGCCTAAAGATTTGTATATTAAACTGATGTCATCATCAAAAATAAGGCCAAAACCAACTTCTATGTCTAAAAAACCAACACATGAGCCCACGTGCTCAGGCCCCTATGCCTAAGAAACAAATTATCAAAATGGCTGAGGATTTAATTACCTTGATCAGGGGTTCCCAACCCCCTCCTGCTAAGAGGCCTAGGCAAGGCACTGATTATGAATCTTCAGATCAGGTTTCCATTTCTTCTGATCAAGAATTTTCTATTCCCCCTTATGAGGACTCTGATGCCGAAGAATCCATCCCTTCTGCTTCTCCTCCTGAGGATTTTTCTTTTGGAGAGACTTTGCATACCTTAAGGGAACATTGTCATTGGGAGAGTCAGGATTTTTCAGAATCCAAAAAGAGGCTTTGCGATTTTCTTCTTCTTCCTCAGTGTAGGCCTTTGGCTATACCTCCTGTTTTAGACATTGTTGATGATGTTTTCTCAGGATCCAACATGGCTCCTGACTCCCTGCCTCCGGCTCCTAGTAAGCCAGACAGATATTACAGGGTTCCTGACTCCCACAAGTTTCTTTTCAAAAATCCTACTGCTGACCCTGAAACAATTTCTCAGGGTCCCAAGGGTGTTAAGGCTTCTACTGCTAAAAATCCTACCCCTTCTGATAGAGACTCCAGGGCGCTGGATAGATGGGGTAAGAAGGTTTATACGTCTGCAACCCTGGCAATCCGGGCTTTAAACTGTCAATTTCATATGCTTAAATATCAACAGCATGTCATGGGCTTACTGAAACAGAAAAGATTTCTGATTGTGTGGAAAATAGAGTTACAGGATTTATTGCATTCAGCTGAACAAGTTGGAAAGCATACTTTGCAATGTGGTTTTGATTCCTTGGAGGCCTCTTGCAGGGCCGCCGTAACTGGATCTGTGATAAGAAGGCATGCTTGGCTCAAGGAGCAAAATCTGCCTGATCGTGTTAATGCTAAATTGCTGGATGCTCCTTTACAATAGGACAGTCTGTTTGGTAATAAGGCAGAAGAAGTTTTGAAAAAGATGGAAGACAAAGCTAAATCTATGCAAACTGTAAAACATTTCTTGCAAGTGCAGCCACCCAGGTTCAGTAGGCACTGGCTTACTAAGAACTGGTCCTTTCCAGTATCCAACAGAACCGCTCAGGTCAAAATCAGACACTCCAAGGGCTCCAGGTTTCGGTCACAAGGATCTTACAGGACAAAACAATGGGGTGCCTCCACCTCCAAATCAGGAAGTAGCAAAGCACCTCCCTACGGTAAACAGTCTCAATGACTTTCCACTGCCATTTCGAAGCACTTATCTTTTGGCAGCCCCTTTGGGGGGGAAACTAGCACTTCATGCTCAAAGTTGACATCTAATTACCCAGGACAAGTGGGTCTTAAATGTAGTATCCCAGGGGTACAGATTTCATTTCCACATGTTGCCAACTCCAAACGGATGCCCAGATCTGCCTCCAAATCAGTGGGCAGAGGCCAAGAAACAAGTCATGTCCCTCATGAATATGTGGGCTATTTAACCAGTACCAGAAAAGGAAAAAGGACAAGGTTTTTATTCAAGACTTGGTACCCAGAAAAGACAAATCATGGCGTCCAATTCTGGACTTATCCATTCTAAATACTTTCCTGGGCATTCCAAACTTCAAGATGCTGACTCTACAACAGCTACTGCCTATGCTAGGCAAGAATGCCTGGTTGGTATCTCTAGACTTAAAAGAGGCTTACCTGCATATCCCAATCAGGGAATCTTGCAGAAGATACCTCCGCTTCAAAGCAGGCTATTTGCATTACCAGTTCTCTGCACTGCCCTTTGGCTTATCTACTGCGCCCAGGGTCTTCACAAAGTGCCTGACACTAGTGATTGCATTTTGCAGACAAAGAAACATTCAAATTTATCCTTATCTGGATGATTGTCTAATTCAGGCAGAGGACAAGGACACTCTCCTACAACTTCTGGTGTTTGTAAAAAGGCTTCTAACATGCCTAAGGTACACCATAAATGAAAAGAAATCACAACTGGTACCCTCTCAAATAACTACATTCCTGGGTGCTAGCTTGAAACTGCCCAGATGGCTTACCCCACGCCAGACAAACAAGCTCAATTGATAACATACTTCAAACAAGTGGCCACAGGCTTTGGGGTTCATGGCATCCTGCATTCTACTAATTCCATATGCAAGACTGCATATGAGGAAACTTCAGTGGTACCTAAAAAGCTTATGGAGTTAACATTGCCACAGCCTGGAACCAATTATTCCTCTCATTCCTTGCCTGCAACAGGAGTTCCTTTGGTGGGCAGAGGCCTGTCACCAAAACAAGGGACTGTCATTCACTCTACCCCCTGCCACCCAAACCATAACTACAGATGCATCAGACTATGATTGAGGGCCCATCTGGCAGGGAGATATATTCAGGGCAAATGGAGCCCAAATCAAATGCACCTACATATCAACCAGAAAGAAATGCTAGCTGTACAGAATGCTCTGACAGCCTTCAAGAACTTCCTTCATCAAGGACAATTACTGATAAAGACGGACAACACCACAGTTATGTGGTACATAAACAAGCAGGGGGGTACCCACTCCTACCCCCTTTGCAGACTAGCCATGGCCTTGTGGAACACAGTCTTGACGTACCAAATACATCTACAAGCTCAATTTCTGCCAGGAAAGCAAAATACTCTGGCAGACGACCTAACCAGAAATCTTATGGACCCACACGAATGGAAACTGGATCCACAAATTTTCAGCATGTTGACACGAAAATGGGGGAGCCCAGACATAGATCTTTTTGCCTCTCCCCAAAACTACCAATTAGACACATTCTGCACAAGAATTCATCACAAAAAAAACTTGGAAAGTGGATGCTCTATCCTTCAGCTGGAAAAACCTATCAGTCTATGCCTTTCCCCCTCTGCCTCTGCTCTCCAAGGTTTTACTAAGTCAGACAGGAAAAACCAAAAATGATTCTGATTGCTCCAGACTGGCCTCGCCAACACTGGTACCCACTTTTAAGTAATATGTCACACCTTCCTCCGTGGTACTTGCCTCAGACTCCTTATCTATTGTCTCAGCAGAACTATTAAATTCTGCACACTCAGCTCCAAACTATGAATCTTGCAGCATGGCTGTTCAACTAATTTCACCAATCACATCCCTCAGTAAATCTGTGATGTGTGTCATTTTGGAGGCTAGAAGGCCTAGTACTAGAAAATCTTATGCTGATAAATGGAAGAGATTCTGTGCCTGGAACCAAGCACAAGGAATAAACACAGCAAGGCCCAATATTCCTCAGATTCTGCAATGAGATGCTTCACAAGGACCTATCTTTTTCTTCTATAAAAATCCATGCCTCTGCCATCTCGGCTCATACAGCACAGAGCCTCCTCTCTTTTCTCACATCCCCTGCTAAAGCAGTATCTCAGAAGTGCCAAAAATTTGAGACCTCCCAGGAGAGCACCAACTCCTGCATGGGACCTCAATTTTGTGCTGGAAAAACTCACCCTACCTCCTTTTGAACAAGCTGCTACTGCAGACATAAAATGTATTTCTTGGAAGACAGCCTTTCTTTTAGCAGTCACTTCAGCCAGAAGGATTTCAGAACGACAGGCTCTCATAGCAGTGGAGCCTTTCATTATCTTTTATCCGGACAGGGTGGCCCTCAGGACCAATCCTTCTTTTATGCCTCAGGTGGTATCCAGTGTGGCTCTTAACCAGACCATTCATCTGCCAACTGTTTTCCCAAATCCGCAGAACAAGGGGGAGCGGATTCTGCATTCATTGGATGTACACAAACAACTAAGATTCCACTTAAATAGGACAAAATCTCTAAGAAAGTCTGAGAAACTACTTGTGGCTTTTGCTGCAGGGGCAGAGGGGAAGGCTATCTCAAAGCAGACTATTTCAAAATGGATAAGCCATTGTATTCGTTTCTGTTACGTGCACCATGGTAAACCTGTCCCCAAGGGGATCAGATCCCATTCCACCAGGGCTGCATCTACTTCTGCAGCTTTTCTCAGAGGGGTTCCTACCAGAGACATTCTAGAAGCTGCTACTTGGAGCTCAGTTCATACGTTCAGAAAACATTACCATTTACCTGTCTTTTCTAAATCCAGGGCAGGCTTTGCCACTGCTGTCCTGCAGGGCCTTATAGCCGCTCCCAATACTGTATAATTCCATCCTCCCATCCATAGCTTTGGGATTCTACCCAAATGTAATGACTGCAACAGTGAAACATGAAGAATATAGTACAGTTGTGTACATTTATCATAAATGTGGATGTTCAAGTGTATTCACTGTTGCAGTCCGGGTTACCCACCTGCCAGCTCCCTTTCTTTTCTATTATTATACCTCTTCTTTCCTTCACTATGCTCAGAAGCCTTTTTGGTGTATTTGCTTTTAGTTGGAGGTAAACCTTTTGTGTTCTAAATTACATATATATATATATATATATATATATATATATATATATATATATATATATATATATATATATATATAGATATATATGTATATATATACATATATATATATATATATATATATATGTATATATATATATATATATATATATATGTATATATATATATGTATATATATATATATGTATATATATATATATATATATATGTATATATATATATATATATATATATATATATATGTATATATATATATATATATATGTATATATATATATATATATATATATATATATGTATATATATATATGTATATATGTATATATATATATGTATATATATATATATATATAGATATATATATATATATATATATATATATATATATATATATATATATATATATATATATATATATATATATATATGTATATATATATATATATATATATATATATATATATATATGTGTATATATATATACACATATATATATATATATATATATATATATATATATATATATATATATATATATATATATTGCTCCCCATTTGGGGGACATCTGACATCTGGGGCAAGAAAAACTGATTAAAATGGCGTCGGCTGCATCTTTTATACCCCTGACGACCTGACGTCATGGAAGAGGAGACAGCAACTGATACAGGACCCAAGACTTTGTTATTCAGGCCGACTGAGGGCAACCTGCCAGCAGATTACCCAAATATAATGACTGCAACAGTGAATACACTCGAACATCTACATTTATGGTAAGTGTACGCAACTGTACTTTTTGAACTCTTAAATGATCAAATTTCACAGTTTATTAGTACTGTCTCTGAGCTATATGCTGCCAAGTAGAGAAGACGTAAGGACATATATATTTCTTCAAAGATGATACACAACTCAGCCACTTCAGTTGAAGGACAGGCAGATGTAGGTGACGGTCTTAGCAACTTTAAGACTCTCCCAGACAACCCCCCCCCCCCACATACACACACACACAAACACACCATTCTTATTGTGCACTTCACCTCCTTTTCCTCTCTAGGTCTTGCTTGCCTCTTGGTGCTTAATCTTCCCAGATTCTTCCATGCTGACTTTGTGAGCTTGTTCCAGTTTTCATTTGCTGAATTGTATATTTCTTCCAGAATTGTTCAATAGCTTTTTCTGCATATATTTGGCCTATTGCATGGCAGTTCCAGTTTTCAGTTTTAACCTTTTTAGTTGTTTTGGCCATTCTTGTTCTCCTTCTGTTCTTCTGCCATTTTGTTGCTGTGGAAAAGTCTGTTTCGTAATTGACAGTAAATTGTTTAATGTCAAATCCAAATGTTCTTATTTTTTCCACTTTGATTTTCAGGTCAGTAGACAAAGATAAACACAAGTCAGTAGTCTTTCAAAAATTGTTAAAATCTGGACAAAAGATTTTTGTAATGTTTCTTGGAGTAGATCATCTTGACTCCCCTTGTGACATTTCAGATAAAACACAAATTACTACTCCAAGCTTTTCTGCTTGTTTGCTCTGCTCCCTCAAAGCAGGACAAGAAGAGAGACGAACAGAGACTGGAAGACTCCCAACTACTAAAGTCTGTCATGTTACATGACACATTCCTCCTATCACCATCTGGAAAAATCCTTACTTGGAGACATGAGAGGGAATTTGAGAGCTACTGTCGGTGTCCCTCAATGTGAAGTTTGTGTAGTTATGGGCCCCCTCATATAGAGGTAGCAGTTTTTCCTCAGAGCAGGAGCTCACTGGGTACTCAGAGTCGAGAGAGTCTTCTGCAGCTTCTGCGAGATCCTCCAAGTCCATCTACAGTCTGTCTTTAAGACTCATTTGGGATGAGATGATGAGTACTGGTAAAAGCTCAAAATGAGCTGGATGTCCTCTCTTCCTCAATTGTTTCAGTTGTGGCAAGAGAACATTCCTTTCCCTAATCTTCTGCTGCTGCTTCCCTATGCCTAGATTTGGCAGCAGGTATGTTGGAACTGTTTATCAAACAAACAGTAAACTCCATCATGTCCTGTTCTCATGTTACAGTATTCTAACATGAGGGACCTTCCGCCTGGGGCAACCCGAACGTTTGGCCCATGTACAAAAGCTTAGCCTGGCTGCTGTATGGTGCGTGGGACGTCACACATAGAAACCATAAACTGTGAGCCTTAAATGTGATGTCTGCATGCACAGACCTCAGAACTTCTCTGCCACCAGTTGAACGTCAAATCCCTCATTCTGCTCTGCGACAAGTGACTTCTGAAAGATAAGTACCCCATTGGGGAAATTTTCTTTTCAATTCTAGCTTGGTTGCTGTTTACTTTCCTTAGCTGATTCTGTCCATGGCATCCAGGAATGGAAAATATAAATGTGGATGCCAAATCCTGCACAAAGACAGCCACGACCTCTGTTTAATTTGCTTATGGCCTTCTCACAATTATAAAGTGTGCTCCATTTGCCAGTCATTTGTTCCTAAAACACTACGCAGCCATCTCTCAGCTCTAAATCTCTTTGTTGAAAACCAATGACTTAAATGTCTTGCCTTGGGAATGGAAGAGATGATGGCCATCGTGGTCGAACTGCTGAGAAAGAAGACCAGAGTAGCTAGGCCGGAAAAAGCAACTGCCCCTCTGGGTACAAACGTCCCACCAGCTGCCAGTGTAGGGGCTGAGGTACATCCAGTGATTTGGTGACTTCGGCAGGTACAGCTTCGGCTGCTGCCCTAGTTTCTCCAGCCTGCACATCCACTGAGGTACCAGCGACATCAGCGTCTGATGTCGCTGGGGGGGGGGGGACCAGGTTCTCCAGAACAGCCAGCGTTACCTTCAATCCCCAAGGAGTGCACTACTAGTCCTATGCTGACCTTGGATATTAGGCCTTCGCCCACTCAGCCTAGACCCAAGACTCCTCCTCTGAAAAAGAAACAGAAGTCTAAACATTTGTCTGCTCCATCAGAAGGTTTCCCTGATTGACAGGCCTTTTCACAATCTCTCTTTCAGGCCTTCATGGCCCTTAGGCCTACTTACTCACAGGCTCCTATTGCTCTTCCAACCTTGAGTCCCAGCTATGCCTCTTTGGGTCCCTTGCGACATCCACAGACTCCAGAAGAAAATTCTTCTTCTTCAAAGTCCCTCTCATATGACTCACAACTGGCCTCTTCCATGGGATACTGTCCTCCATAAGAGGATTCTTTGGAAGGTGATTCCCCACCTGAAGGATCACCTTTGGTGAAACTATTTCTAAAATGAAGGAATACTTCAAATGGGATTCCACACAAATGACAGAGGTACAAAAGAGATATTATGAGCTTCTGCAAATGGAATCCCCCTCCCCCTCAGCAGTTCCTCCAGTGGGCCCTGCCTACCTGGATTCCTTTGCCTCAGCTTCCAAAGCTCCTGATTCTTAGCCACCAGCCCCTAAAAGACCAGACAGTTTCTATAAAGTTCCTGATGATTACAAATTTCTTATCAAACCTTCTATGGAAGACCCTGCTGTTATAGCTATCTCAGGAGACAAACAATCCAGACAGCTCCCCTCGTCTGCCTTACTTCCGTCAGATAAAGATAGTAAAATGATGGATAGGATTAGGTTAGAATATTTACACTTTTACCTTGGCCTTTAGAGCCATCAGTTACCAAATGCATATGGTTAAATATGCTTTAGACCTAGTCTCACAGGCCATGGATCTACTGTCCTCCATTCCAGATTCACCCACCAAGCCACAAGTTGCCTGTACCCTTTCCTTAGCTGCACAAGTCACTAGACACTCCATAAAATGCAGCTATGATGCTGCAAAAGCATCTGCTAGGTCAGCTGTGTCAGCATCAGTCTTTGATAGGTACTTCTGGCTCAGACTACAGCCATTGCAAGATGACGTCAAGAGCAAGATTATGGATGCCCCTCTTGGCAATAGTTTTCTCTTTGGAAAACAGTCAGCAGAATTGTTTAAAAATCTGCAGGAAAAGAGAAAGTAGCTGCAGAACCTCAAGCTCCTTTTTGTCTCACCAGTACCTACATTTCACAGAAATTACCCTGCCAGACCAGAATCTGTCAGGAAGGCTTCTGCACTACCTATTTCCAAATCCAGAAAAGGTGTCGGAAAACCTTGCTCAGCCAGACCTAACACCTCTCAAACCAATCAAAGACCGCCCTTTCCTGACGGACCTAATTCTGTGTGACTGCAGAAACCCCACATTATCTTCCCCTTTCTGCCCATCTCTCTTGCTGTCTTCCTCTTTGGCAACAGATCACCTCAGACAACTGGGTCTTGTCAGTTGTGGAAAAAGGATATTTCATGACCTGGTGGAAAAAATACCTCCCAAAAGGTATTCCCCTCCCACCAAAGAACCAAACTAATCTCATCCCACAAGTCATTCAAGACTTGGTTCAACAGAGCACAACACAAAGGGTTCCTCAGGGACAGGAAGGCCGAGGATTCTACTCCAGACTCTTCCTAGTCCCAATAATGGATGGCCCATAGAGACCCATCTTGGATCTGTCACTTCTAACCCCCTTTCTGCATGTACCCAACTTCCGCATGCTGTCCCTTCAAACACTTCTTCCAGTCTTGACCCCCAGTTCCTTTCTGGTCACTTTAGACCTAAAGGATGCATATCTTCACATTCCTGTCCATCCATCTTTTCAGAAATTCCTGCATTTTGTAGTCCAATCCTTGCAGTATCAGTTTACTGCCTTGCCCTTTAGCTTGTTCACAGCACCAAGGGTATTTACAAAATACAAAATGTGTAGCCCCCTGTAGTGGCCTTTTGCAGGACAAAAGGCGTTCAAATCTTCCCTTACTTAGATGATCTCCTCATCCAGGCACATCATCCAAATACCCTAAAAAATACCTACAATTCACTGTTTCCCTCCTTGAAGGCCTTGGTTTCACAATCAACCAAAGCAAATCCTCCCGTACCTCTTCCCAGGACCAGATTTTCTTGGGCTGCAGATTAAGAGCAGATTTGATGAAGGCTTTTCTTCCATCAGAAAAGGTCACATCATTGACTACCTTCTTCCAAAAACTGCTCCTAGCCAGCTGCATTTCAGCCAGGGAGTGCCTTCACCTTCTGGGTCTCATGGCAGCCACACTTCGCATGTTACCCCTAGCCAGGTTACACATGAGTAAACTTCAATGGTACTTGAAGAATGTCTGGTCCCAGCACTCCCATCCACTAGATTTTCAGGTGCCATTCCTTCCCTGTCTCAAGAAAGAAGTCATGTGGTGGATCCAGCAAATTCATCTGAATCTAGGACTACTTTTACAGCCTCTCACTGCAGTTCAGCAGATGTACACAGATACATCAGACCTGAGGTGTGGAGCAACTACGAATGGACTGAAGGTCCACGGCCAGTGGGACCCCCTGCCTTCAGAAGAAGCACATCACTATCAGGGAAATGACTGCCCTTCTCCTAGCCCTGAAAGCATTCCTCCCCCCTTATACACCCAGGTCCTCTCAGAATTTTTACAGACAACACCACAGTCCTGTGGTACATCAGCAAACAAGGGGGGGACCAAATCTTACTTATCTGCAGGCTGGCCATCCAAGCTTTGAAAATGGATACCCTCTCCAATATAACACTGTAGACAGTTTATACCCCATCACAAAACAACATTCAAGTGGATGCTCTCATCAGATCATTATCACAGAATCACAAATGGATTTTGCACAGAGATGTTTTCCTGGACATTGTCCACAAGTGGGGTACACACAGATCTGTTTGTCTCCCCTCAGAACAGATAACTTCAGTTATTTTGCACAAGAACCCCCTCCCCACAAGCCTGGAGAGTGGATGCCTTTACAGTCTCCTGGAAGGGATGTTTCTGTATGCATTCCCCCTTCCCTCTCACACAAAAAGTCCAGCTGAAGATTCAGCAGGACAAGCCAAAAATCTTGCTGGTGACCCTCTTTTAGCAAAGGCAGCACTGGTTCCCCCTACTCTTTTCACTAGCGAAGGGCATTCACCACAAGTTACCTCACAAGGTGGACCTCATCACACAGCAGAAGAGATGCCTCATCCACCCACACCTGCAAATTCTCAGACTAACCTTGTGGGTGATGAACTTTTGATCCCATTTAGACACCTTTATTCAGAGGACGTGCTATCTGTCCTGCAGGAGGCCAGGAAACCCACTAGCAGGAGATCCTGTTTATCCAAGTGGAAAAGGTTCTTCAGTTGGTGTCTTCACAGATGGCTAGATCCCTTTCAGGCGGCTGCACCTCTAGTTTTGTTTTATTTGTGTGAGATCCAACTCATTCCCTCCAGTACAGCTCTTTTGGTTGTGTACCTTTAACTCCTAGTGGGCGTTGCTTGAGTCTTTATAAAATAAAGTTATCACCTTACAATTCTAACAAATACTCATTGACATAGGTCAGATATCAATACAATTGTGTTTGCCATCATGTATGCTTCAAGATAAAATATTCTGATACCTCGTATAGGACATGGTTTTGGAATTATTAATGCAAATATGAACAAGCAATATTTGATGCCTAGAGGAGCAGTAGGCGGTAACTGCAGATGCACCTGGAGGCGTCACTCGGCTATAATGAGTTAAGTCTGAACTTTCATACTCCTCAGTGAAAGTTCACTTGTCATCTGCCTCTGCTTGTTTACCTCTCAATCCCCCATTACTATCCAGATTAAAGGTAAAGCTTTTCCTAAAATGGGTACTTCACATCAGGCCACCAAGGAAACCCATCCCTCCTCATTGGGACTTGAATTTTATTCTGGAAAAACTCACTACTGCTCTCTTTGAACCAGCAGTTTCAGCCACCTTAAAGATATGCACTTGGAAGATGGTGCTTCTTGTAGCCTTAACTTCGGTCAGAAGGGTCACATAGTTACAAGCACTCATGGCTAACCCACCTTACCTAATTTTTCATAACGATAGGGTCTCTCTTCATACAAACCCCTCCTTCATGCCTAAAGTGGTCAATGAACTATCCCTTAACAAGTCTATCCACTTGCCCACTTTCTTTCCATCACCACAAAATGACAGTGAGAGAGTGGTCCATTCCGTTGATGTGCTCAGACAACTTAGATTTTATCTAGACAAGACTAAGCACATCAGAAAATCCAACCAGTTGTTTGTATCCTTTCACCCCAGGGCTCTGGGAAAAGCTGTATTCAAACAAACCATCTCATATTGGATTTTCAACACAATATCATTCTGCTACTTCTTTCATGGCAGACAGTTACCTTACACTGTGAGACCCCACTCCACCAGGGCTGTGGCCTCCTTGGGGGCATTCTTTAAAGGACTAGACACAGCCACCATTTTAGAGGCAGCCACTTGGACTTCAGTCTACACTTTCACTAAACATTATAAACTGGACTACATCTCTAGGGCTAGGGCATGATTTGCTAAAGCCATTCTGCATGGATTCATAGAGAATGCATCTTCTTCCACCTCCCATAACATAGGTTGAGCTTTGGTATTCTCCCTCATGTTAGAATACTGCAATATGAGAATAGAAGGACATAAAATAGTTGTGTAAAATCTTACCGTAACCATACATGTCCTTCTCTTCCATGTTACAGTATTCCTATCTCTCCCTCCTACCCCCATATAGGATCTCGTTTTTTTTCTGCCATTTTTATTCCCCTTTCTGGATGGCATCCTTATCAGCTACCCTTAGACGACTGTCCAACTGGGGCATTCAGTTCTGAGGTCTGTGTGTGCAGCCATTATATTTATGACCAACGGTTTGTGGTTCCTACATGTGACATCCCATGCACCATACAGCAGCCTGGCTAAGCTTTTTTATATATGGGCCGAAAATTCGGGTTGCCTCGGGAGGAGGATCCCTCATGTTAGAATACTGAAACATGTAAGAGAAGGATGTCTATGGTTATGGTAAGATTTTACACAACTATTCTTTCCATTCCACTGCCAAGTATGGCAACAGTGCCAATATCCTAGCTTCTATTGGTGACTTTGGTACCAATATTATTGGAGCCAGCAGCCACTAGACTGAAGGTAACCAGTGTCAGCTGGTTGGCACCAGTTTTGATAATGAGCCCTTTAGCTTCTGTCTTGGTGGTGCTGTCTTTGGAATTTAAGACCAAAGCACTGAAGCTTTTTTTAGTACTGACACTGACCCTAGCATGGTGGGTCCAGTGGATCTCCTCAGCACTAGCCTGTTTATTGTTGAGGCCTTCTGACATATCATCACTCATGGTGCCATGTATCTCAGCACTGGCTACTGATATAAATCAATTCTGCTGTGAAGATTCCTGGAGAAGCAGGCATTGTATTCAGTAACACTTAGGAGCACTAATCAGTCTGAGGTTTCAGGCCTATCCTGTTCTTCCCAGACAAGTGGGGGAAAGGAAAGCCACATTAGAGAAAGAGCAATATGTGGATTTGAGTTGTCTTCTTCCCACTTGCCCACAAAGCGGAAGAGAAGAAGGTAGCACTTGAGCTTATCTACTGAGTCCCCATTCTAGATACAGATTTGGATGAGGGAGAGGCCTCACCCATCCACTTCCAATCTGATGACTCCAGACTTGGGGAGATCATAGAACTGATGTTAATAGTGATGCTCTTTACTAACTAATTACATTTCTGTCTTGAAAAGGACATTTTTTTTGTTCTGCCCAAACCTCTTGAGTAGTTCCTGTGTCAGAGTGAATTATTCTTTTGGTTTTGTAGAGGGCCTAACCACAGCCTGATGAATTGGGATGAAATCCTCTGCCTTCCCGAAAACGGGTAACATAGGAATAAGGCATGTTTGGCAGATTCAGTTGTTGTAGCTGCTTGTCTTATGAAAGAGCCATCTGAAAAGAGCCCGGTGATTCATTTGCCTGATAAAGGCTCACAGGCCATGAATAACTTTAGGAAGCGAGTTTACTTGTCATTTGCCTGTACTGTAAAGGCCTTAAATGAATCAACACATTTGTTGAAATTTCAATTAAGTTTACCACAGAAACACATTGAAATGCTGAATAAGTTGTCCCATTGAATACTGCAGTGTAAGCTAATTTCCCAGTGGATCAACCTTACATTGTCTATGCTGCCCATGTACCTTCTACATAATGAGGCAGATGGGGCAGTGCATGCAGCCAGAATAGAAATAACCATCTGATGTCATGCCTACTTCAGGCATTGCTCACATGTGGAAAACTTCCAGTATATCATTTACTAATGCTGGTTTGGGCCACAAGTTAAGGAAAGCTGCCCAAGCATTAAGAATAGGAAAAACATTCAAAAAGCCATTAGGGTAAAGTTCTCCACTCTGCAGAAGATCTGGAGTCATCAGGGTGGAAATGGGTCGGGGAGGCCTCTTCCTCATACAAATGTGTATCCAGGATGGGGAAAGTTATCAACTCCACAGAAAACCTACTCTTGCATCATAAGGAGTACAATAAATCTCAAAAGTCTCAGTTTTAATCATCAGCTATCGGACAGAAGTTAGTGAGGATGTGCTTGGATATAAGAATGGGTGCCGCCCAGGGGCAGATGTGGTTTGCAAAATTAGGATTTCTTATGTCTCTGAGGTCTTGCCCAGCTGTAGGTTGTCTATTCAGGCATCTCCTTGCATGGCAGGCCTTCATGCTGGACAAGTGGATCTAGAAAGTAATATCCAAAGGTTGTAAAATGCCCCCAGTATTCCTTCTTAAACTGACCTCTCTTGTACTGGATGTCTCACCCCATCAAAAGGAGGTGGGCAAAAGTGAGGTAACAAACCTCTTAGAGAAGAGAAAAGAGCATTCCATGAGGTCCCATCAAACCAGAGGGCCTCCAGTGTTTATTACAGATTGACCTAGAGATAGTAGTAGCATTTAAGAGATTGCTGAGCTTTCAGGGTATGAGCTGACCATTAACAGTTCAGGGGCCTTCCATTTGGTCTAATCTCTGTTCCCACGGTTCACAAATGCATGATGGCCATGGCAGACTATTTCAGGCTGAGGAAAACCAGTTTTCCCTCTATCTGGAGGACTGTCTGCTGGCATCTACAAGAGAGTGTCTAGTACAAGTAAGTGATCACTTATTTTACTTTATGTGGTCCTTGGAAATTTCAGTGAATGCCACAAAGTTTGAATTGGAGCCATCACAAGCACAAGTTTTTTTGGGTTGTGAACTGACTACGAGGGCTCCATCTGGCAAGTCTCCCAAACGAAAGGGCAGAGGTGTTATAAAGCCATGTCCAACTTTTGGCACTTCATAATTCACAGCAGTATGCTCAGCATACCTCTCAACCATTTAGCATAAGAAATCTGGGCAAAACCACAAATAATGAGGGGAACAAAGGACCTAAAATAGGACACTTTAAATACTGCTCTTACAAACTTAGAAAATTGATAGACTAGCAGGTTTTTCATTAGCATACATTTTCTGAAGGATATGAATTCTGAAATTTAAATGTCTGCCAATATTTTCTAACTTTAATCCTCAATGATTTGGCAGTGACTTGCAGATTTTAAGAGGAACAGACCAAAAATATGAAGCGAAAATCTGGACAGTTGAGAGGTATGATACTGAGTCAGTCTTAGGTCTAGTGGCAGCCATAGTCCTCCTCATACAAAGCACCACATAGGCATTAAGGATTCAGTGGAATTAGAACGTGGACCCCATGACCAAGGTGCTAAGATTGTACAAAGCATGTCATCAGCACCCTCAGTGGTGGCCACTTGAGTCTTACTCAAGGCTGTCTGTCTGTGCCCCTCTCCCCAACAGTGACAGTAGGGTGGGGAATGACACTGTTTAGTGCAGACTGTTCAAGGGACTTGGTCACATCAGAAGACCTACTTGCACATCATTGTCTTTGAGATGAAAGCAGTCGTCCTTACCATGCAGATCTTATAGGACCTCTTTCCTCAGGGTGCAGTTGCAATCTACACAGGTGATATAGCAGTGATGTGGTACATCAGAAAGCATGGAGAGGCTTGCTTTTAGCCACTCAGTAAAGAAGCAATACAGATATGTGAATGGCCAATGTTATCTCAACTTTTTCTTATACCATCACACATTTCAGGTCTAGACATTTATCTAGTGGACAGACTCCGTCAATGTTTACTGATAACATGTGTGTGGTCCTTACATAATTCTGTAGAAAATGTGATCTTTTGTTCCTGTGGAAAGCATTGTTACAGTCTTTTTGCAGTCCCAACCAACCCCAAGTGCAGCAACTTCTACTCCCTCATTGCTTTAGAGGGGCAGGCATCCTGGGGTGCTGCAGTCCAGAAGTGGCCCCCTGGCATTCTTTCTATTTTTTTCTATATTTCCCCTAATTATGAGATTCTTTCAGAAAGCCATATAGAACAAGGGCAAAGTTATTCTCATAGCCACATTTTAACATAAGCAGGTTTGCTTGCCTTTACTTTGGTCTTATCTGCTGGAGAGACTTTTGTTCATTAGAGTCCTCAAATATCCCCCATCCTATTTATCCAGAAAACCTCATCCAGACTTGTTGCCTTTGAAACTGACCATATGGTTTATTTGCTTTTATTAATGACCCAGTGACACGTCATTTTCCTTCTAGGGTAGCTGAAATTCTCATAACATCTTAGAACGTTTCTGCTAGAAAAACGTACCTTGGCAAGTAGGAAACATTTTCTCTCTGGGTGATGAACCAGGGCATGTATCCATATCCTGCTCCCCTTATTGCAGACCTTCAATTCCTGGCTTATATTTTCAACCAGGGATCCAACTGTTCAAATTCACCAAGCTGGTATATTCAGATTTTATCAGAGCTTGACCTTTTCATCACTAACATCCATAAATATTTGTCTGTCCTACAGGGAACTTTCCTGTTGGAACTTCCACTCTGAGAACTGATTCCTGCTTGGAATCTAAATTCTGTGTTAGAAAACCTGACCCTTCCACCTTTTGAACTTGTGACTAAAGTAGACCATGTTCTTAATGTGGAAGAATCTTTATCTAGTGGCTGTTATCTCAGCCAGGAGAGTTTTGGAACAGCAGATTATTTCGTCCAAACATCCTTTATCACCGTTCATAAAGGTGAGATATTCTAAGCACAAACCCAACATTTTTTTACCAGGAATGGCCACAGAAAAGAACTTCATCCAGTCAACCAGTCTCTTCATATTCTCCTTCAGTACTCCAAAAAACCAAGAGTACATAAAACCATTTAGATGTCCACCATCAGTTATATTTTTATGTAGACAGAACTAAGAGTATTAGATGGGTTGAACAATTCCCTGTTCCCTTTATTCAAAACAGAGTGGATAAAAAAAAGTTTCCAAGGTCACGCTTTCCAAATGGCTGTCAGAGTATATTGGCTGTTATTACATGAACTGCAACAAAAATAAACCCAAGGCACATCCAGCTAGAGCCATGGCTGAACTTTGTAGGAGCGTCACAGTGGATATGTGCTGTAACATGGGCTACGTACTTTTGCAAGACTCTATAAATGAAGCGTGGTTTTAGGATGAAATCTAACTTCAGTGACACAATTTTGAGGAGCATTCTGTATTGATGCCACCCAGAAAGTTTAAGATGGGGAGTCTGTTCTGCAGTTCATCTGGATGAAATGGATCATGCAAGAAATTATAATTATATACTTATTATAATGGTAGCTCTTTGGGACTGATGTCAGTCCACTTCATTAAATCTACTTGCCTCCCTCTACCCTGTCTTTTCCCTCTTTGGAGTGATATAGAGGATATATTAGCTGTAGTTGGCTAGAAATATTGAGCTGTCATGGTTCTCAAGCCCAGTCTCAGTCTGGAGTGGATAGTGAGGTGTGATGCATTATGGAAGTGGAGTGATGAGTTTGGAGATTGAAACAGACAAAGGTGCCAAGATCCTGTCACATGTGGCTGCCATTCCTGCTGTTGAAGTGGGCAAACATGGGTCATGAAGATTGTATATTATGGTAAATACATAATAGTGGTGTGTTTTTATATGGCCCTTACAATGCTGTGTGTGTGTGTGTGGTCTATATCACCAGATCAAATGTTTAGGTGTGTGTGTGTGTGTGTGTGTGTGTGTGTGTGTGTGTGGTCTATATCACTAGATCAAATGTTTAGGTTATCGAACATCTAAACATCGACCTGGTAGATCGAAAGCAAAAACTGCGAACGGACGATTTAACACAGGGAAAGATTTCCCTTGGCCGTTAGCCGGATTTTGCCATTTTGTCTACTGTAGAGTGATCTCGGAGTTGGTATATTTTGTTAGGGGGTGTGTGGGAGGCACAGCCCCCCCATGTCGAGGGCTTGTGGGGGGCAAAGCCCCCCCCCCCCAGTTATTTGGGTTTACATTTTTTTTTTTTTTTTTTTTTTTTTTTTTTTTTTTTTGTGGCCAATGGAAGTTCGCAGTTTTCAGTTTCAGTCTTTACCAGTTCGATGATGTTTAGGTGTTTAATAACCTAAGCATTCAATCTGGTGATATAGACCCTGTGTGTATGCATTTCTGTTTGACATTCATCTGCTTCACCCTTAATCTGTAAGCATTCGATCTGGTGATATAGGCCCTGTGTGTATGCATTTCTGTTTGACATTCATCTGCTTCACCCTTAATATGTATAAGATGGAAGCTCTTTTTTTTTTTTCCCCAGGCTACTGAAAGCCCCTTCCCTTAAACACAGTTCACATCATCAAAGGTAACTTTCTGTAGAGCTGTTCAGTCCCCCACCCAGTAAACGTCTGATATAGTAAGTTTCTCATATTTTCTGGATTACCTCACTTTAGCCACATCAGATATTTCCTTGTTATGTTTCAGTTTCTGCTTTATAGCCATTCTGTTGTTTTTTCATGGCAATTTTAACAGCTTAGCCTCCTCCCTCTGGAGTACTGGTGCCATTTTAGTGATTATAGACATTTATGGTTACTGTTTGGTTCCTTGCCATTTAGTATTGCTGACTCTACATTTTTTTCTTTTTTTTGCTATAACCCGAGTTTGTTTCCCATTCTCAGTTGTTGTTTTGATGTTTTTGTGGTTAAGGGCAGGGAGTCCTATTTTCTTTTTTTTAAGTGCTTCTGTTGTGTGAAAATGTCATGTCAGGATAAACATTCCAGATGTGTAAAATGTTAGGTGACAAACATTTTTGAAGGAGTGTACTGTTGTTGCCTTTCTCAAACCATCTTCTAGTAAAGAACATAAATGTTTGGAATTGGCAAAGCTCAAAGCTACCCCTGATGATGATCCCAGAGCTTCTCCATCAGCTTTCAGGTTCTCTCCTTCTAAAAGGAGGATATCGTCTGAAAAATACTGACTCATATCTACCAACAAGATGAGTATAGCAGTGGTGTTAGAGATGTCCGTATCTCTGCAAAAAGAGTTGAGTTGTGTGAGTCTGTGGTCTGCCAAGAAATCTATGTATATTTTAACCATTTTGTCTTCTTCCACCAGGTTTCTATCCAGTGTGATTCCTTCTGCCTTTCCTTTGTCCTGGTATTGGAGGTTTTGTGCCTTCTGAACCAGAGCTACAAACCCCCAGATCTTCATGTGCTGTATCTGGTGGTCACTGTAAGTCATTATCAGTCCAACTGGATAGTAAGAAAATGTGGCACCCATTTTTATTCAAAGGAGGCATTTTAGTCTCCGGCATCCCCCACTGCTGCCTCCAGGGGCTGCACAGCACTTGTCTTGCCAGATGTTACTGATTCAGCTGTGGACCCCACCTTCCTGGGCTCAGTTTGAGTCCTGTTTCTATCAAAGCTGTTAATGAGCTACTTTCTGTGTCCAGGTACAGGGTTTGATTTCTTCCACCTTCATTTGCCTACTGTGTGACTCTTAAGTAAATCAGTTAACCAGACAGCACTTCCAAGTCCCCACTGAAAAGGGACTGTTTGTCCTGTGGGCTGATCTGGTCAGTGCACAGGTAAACAAATAAATAAATAAAAATAAATAAATAGAAACTATCAACCCATTAGCTTTGCTGTAACCATTGGCCTTTTCAACACAGAGGCATCCATCTTAGCAGCACCAGGTTTGACAGAGCTATTGGCTTGAAGAACTATGACCTTGGCCTCTTCAAGACTATTGCCCATTTCTACTTTGAGGGTCAATGTCTTGGGATCACCCTAGGTCTCCTTGGTCTCATGACCTAGTATTCCATTTCCTGTCATTGAAGTCAGGGTACTCATTGACCTTGACCCCAAGAATAATACTTTTGATCTCAGGGCTGGTGTCAGGTGCTGCCAGCTCATCAACTGTAATGACACCAGTCTTGGTGACAGGACTGTGACAGGTCCCAATGCCTAAGATGCAAGCTTCCCTGTATGAGCCAATCCCCAAGACAATACAGGCCCTGACTCTCCTGAAAACATCAATTATTTCATCTGCCTTACCTCCCCATTCCCCTTCCAGGACTGAGGGATTAGTGTGCCAATTTTCATTTTCTTTGGACTCTTCCAATTCAAGGACTGTTAGTGTAAGAGGATATGCTTAGACTCTCCATTGTATAGTACCCCATACAGACTATGATCAGTAGGGTGTTTCTCCTCCCATGTCTTCTTATGATTCCAAATTTGGGGAAGTTTTACAGATAATCAGGGTTAAGGCTAAGTGGTCCCATGAATCCCTGCATATCTCTGCACAGCCTGGGGGAGGCCTTCTTACCCAGATCTTCCTCTTAGATGGTTCCTGCTGTGAATAGTATAGTTAATATGGTCATAGGTAATGCATGGCAAAATACAGGTGTATTCACACCTATCCCTGCGAATTCCAATAGAATTCTCTGTCCACCCAAGGAGTGTCCCCAACAGCTCACAGAGCCTAGTGGTAGACTTTATTATTGTTTGCTGAACTACAGTGGTTTCCTTAACACAATCCAAGGCCCTTAACCTCCCTCCAACAAGGAGTCATGGACCTTGGACAGATTTAGGAAGCAAGTGTTCTTGCCTTCCACTTTTACTTTGAAGGTGCTGAACTACCTTTTGTATGGAAGGGTTCTGGAGAGATTTAGTAAATTATATAGCCAAGACTCTGGATGACTTTTTTAATTTGGACACCAAACCCCAACTTCATTCCCAACTATCAGTGTCCATCTCAGTGGCTGACGGACCATCCATGTGTCCTGTAGTATGGTGGATGGTTTTGCGAGGCACTAGTTTGATAACTTGCTGTCACACATGGCTCCATCTGACAGAGTTTGCTGAGAAAGAAGAGCCCAGTTTCTGGATGCTGCATTTGACAGTCCCTTTTCTTTTGTGAATTCATGAAAAGGTGGATTAGAGACGCAAAAGGGTGATGGCAGCATTTTTTCCAGGATTGTCATAAAGTTCCTGGCTCCTCGGCATCTGTTTGCATGGATGGAATGTAGCCTGTCATAGCACTGGTTTCTGCATTCCCAGCTTAGTAATGGTAGGCACTCTGGCAGAGGTCACAAAGGTTGCAGCGATTTCCAGAGTGGGTGTGCTCCCAGAGGAGTAGGAGGAGAAGGAAGATCTCTGCAAAGTTATCAGGGTCAACACTGCCCACCATCAGGATGACAGTTTTTGAATCCTTTAGAGCTTATCTGACTGCTGCACCCTAGAGTCATTCAGGGGTAATCTGTCTCTCCATCATTCAAGAGTGGGAGGCCTTCACATGTGATAGATGGATAGGAAACATTGTATACAGAGACTGTTTAGTTACATTTTTGCCTCTTCCCAACTCATAGTTTCACCTCTCCAGAGTGCTGTTATGTCAGAAAGCTATGGCCAAGCTGCATGTGCAAAACCTGAAGAGAGCTATCCAAGATGTCCCACTAGACTAGAGAGGAAACTGCTTTTACTTTTTTTTTTTTGTGCCCAAGAACAAGGACATCAAACCTATTCTTAATCTGAGCAGTCTTACTCATCACATTGTGAAGACATCCCTTTGAATGGCCATGGTGCAGTTCAGTCTTCCTTTTCTATTTAAAGACAACTGCATGTGCTCTCTGGACCCCCAAGATGCATAGTTGCTTGTAAAGATTGAAAGAGAGTCCAGGAGGTTTCTTCAGTTCCATGTAGGAATAGTTGCTTTCAGTTTAGGACACTGCCTTTTGGTCTCACTGCAGCTCCCATTTTGCTTACCAAAGTTTATGCCAGCAGTTGTGGCAGCTCTCTGATTACAAGTGCCCAGGGTCTTTTCTTAGGTGAATGACTGGCTTTTACCATCTTCAGCCATGCAAGTTGCCATTGCCTCCAGAGATTTGCTGATCAGCGTGTTTCTGGCATTGGACTAACAGTCAGATTTCCAGCTGTCAGTTGATGCCCACTCAGATGATTACATTTCTAAGAACCGCTCTGAATACCTTACCGCACCATGCAAATCTGTCTTCAGACAAGGTCATTCTCAGCCACTCTGTGGTTCACAGAATAAATCAACAGTAGCACTGTCCCTGCCCTCCTTTGTCTTTGAGCACTGGACATGATAGTTTCAACAATGTTCTTGGTTTCCCACATGAGACTACTCATGAAGGACATTCTGTAGGCTGTTAAAGTGCAGTGGACTCAACTCCTAGAATGCCTAGATGCTCCTATAAAGATTTCCAAAAAATGCATGAACCATCATCAGTGGTGGATTAAGTCCAACCTGGCTCTGCCAGACCCTTTCAGACACCCTCCCTAGAGTGACTGTGACCATGGCTGCATCTACTGTTTGTTGCAGTGATGGTGGTGGTAGGGCATTATGCAAAACAGTTCAAGGCATTTGGTTGCATCTATCGATCTTATTACACATTGGTATTCTATAAATGAAAATTGTCGTTATCTTGCAGGTGTTCCTGGATTCTCTAATTTCTGGTGCCTATATACGCTGACAAAATGATAGTGATTTGGTATCTAAACAAGGAGGGAACTCTCTCCTACCACATTTGTCAGGAGGCCATGAGAATTCGGCATTGGGCTTTTGCCTCCAACTGCTTTCTCAAAGCAGCTGTAACGATCCATATCCCAGGACAGTCCATTTCTCTACCACATGGGCTGTCAGTGTCTCGTGCTTCTTGATACTTCGAGTCATCTTTCATCCAGCTTCAGCTTGAGGCTTGTTTGACTGCTTTGGTAGACCATACTGAGATAGTTTTGTGTCCCTGTCCAACCACAGATGCATCAATCACTTTTCCTGTATTCCTCTCTCAAGAGAATTCCTAAGATTGGTGTGATCCAGAAGTGCCCAGTGTTGTTTTTGCATTCCCCCATTTCCCCTTATTCAGACATTTCTGGAGAAGGCCAGACTCTGCAAATACTTGAACTCAAAAACAAAGTCACCCTGATCAATGCATTTTGACTCCAAGAATGTTTTACTCTGCGTTGGCCTCCCCTCTAATTTGGAGACCCTGCAGGAGTCTTCTGCTCCACCTCTGTAATCAGCGTTCTCTAGATGTTCACTCCCTAAAGTTAATTGCATGGCTTCCTCAGTTACAGTGATGGACAGTGACCCTTGATACCCATCTCAAGTGGTCCAGATCCTTATCTCTACCCAGAAACAATGTTACTAGGAAGATTTATTGCCTCATCTGGGCCCGTTCTTAGCTTGGGCTATGGCCACACATCTAGACCTTTTTACTTCTCCTGTTCTCAGCATATTAAAACTTTCTTCCAATGTTTTTAATGCAAGTCTGTGTTTTTCTTCCATCAGCGTTCATGTGGTTGCCATTTCTAATTTCTGACACTTGTATGAACTCTTCAACTTTGCTTCTGTCAAAGCTTACAAGATTTTCCTTAGGAGAACATTTCTGATACATTGACAGTTAAAGTTCCTGTTTCCACATGAGGTCTATACTTTCTTCTAGAAAAGGTTGACCTTGTTTTCCATTGAATTAGCTTCTTCTGCTAATTTAAAATCGGTTACCTGGAAAATTATATTTTTGGGGACACTATTTCTGCAAGAGTTTCAAAGTTGAGCACTCATTCACCCTAATTTTTTTTTTTTTGCAGTTTTGCAGTCACAAGTTTGCCTTGTGTATCAATTCTTCATTCATTTTTAAAGCTGTTACACTATGCAATGTCAACTGTTCTGTAGAGATTCTTGTTTTTCCCCATTTACTCTAATCATGATGAAATATCTGCTGTGTTTTGTGGATGTCCATAAACAGTTACGATTTTGCTTGGATAAAACCAAACTGAAAAGGATAGATTCCCAACTTCTCTACTCTTCCAAAATGTTAAGCAATAAGTTGCCCAAAGTAACCCTTCCTTTCTGGCTTTCTCAGTATATTATTTCTTGTTGCCAAAAGCATGGCATGATTCTGCTTCAGGCCTCCAGTGCACATATTTCAAGGGCTATGACCTTATGGACATCTTCCAAGCCTTTTTAAAATATTTCAGTGAATAACACTTATGCAGTTGCCACATAGGCATCACTGAATGTTTTTGTCAAGCATTGTAAAGTAAATGTTACCTCCAGGTCCAGAGTGGCATTTGAAATTGACATAATGTGGGTACATTGTTGTGAGCCACCATGGGACTGTGTCCTATGGGAGATGGAGCTGAAACTCCCACCATCAGTTATGAAAGTCATGTACTTATCATAACGATGGCTCTGCACTGGCAGTTTCAGTTCTGTCACCAAACTCACTCCCCACCCACCCCGATGGTGCATTGTTCATGGTCTTAGATCTGGTGTATATGCTTTTTGTTGGTCACCATGACTTTTAGGCTTCTGAGATCTGGAGAAGGGGGACCTTTGCTGCTTGAGAATGTAGGTTACTGGAAATGCATTCAGTAACCTGGTGCTCTACCTGCCGTTTCTTAATAGTGGTACACTAGTACATCTGACTTGCAGAAAAAAATACGCAGGAAACTTATGTCCCCAAATGCCTACTGCAGCAAAGTACCTTAAGAATTTGCATCTATATAACGTCTGTAACCCCCCCCCCCCCCAAGGAAGCTAGAAGTCCTGAAAGATTTTCCCTGCCAGCAACTGCATGGAGGAAGGGAAGACCATTTTATCTACTTGTGATGTGCTGAGTTTAACAGAGGTTGGTTCCTCTCCTCTGAACACTTAATTGTAGGTTAATGGAAGATGGGGTTCCTTTTGTGCTTTAAAATTGGAGGCATCTTTAACTCTGAGGTCTTTGGGTTACTGCTGCATTTGTAGCGAAGTACAGGAGTGAGACTTTTTTGTTTTATTTCTTCTGTGCTTTGGTATGCATCAGCCAGTCATACTGTCTTTTACTCACTGTACCTAGTTTTTTTTTCAGGACTTTAAATTACTGTCAGGAAATTTGTGTTTCCAACATAAGTTATCAGTGATTTTGTAGTTTTCCACTTTAGCATGTAATTTTAAATTAAAATTGGACCCAAGTTTGTACTTTTTTTCAGATCCTGCAAAACTGTCCACTCATTTATCCTCAAGTCTTTAATTATAACCATATATTTTTTTCATTTTTCTGAATACCAAACCTTTATGTGCACTTGTGTTTCCACAGAACTCCCTATCATTCACCCCTTAATTCAGTTAATCAGTGTAATAGCCCTGGCTGCTTCATCCAACCTTGTTATTCTAACCATATGTTAGTGTCCATTCTGTTGTGATAACAAAGTAATCAGACATAAGGATTTGCAATTCTTTCACTACCAGGACATAGACCGACCATTCAAAGTCATCCCAGCCACTATAACTTTCCTGGGCTATTCAAAACCCTCACCATTACTCATGGTCATTAGTGACCTAAGTTCTAACCCCCCCAGATCATTCATGGTTGAAGCTGGTGACTTGAAGCCACAGGCTGTAGTTTTTATTTGTTAGGTTTGAGTGCATTTTTTTTTCTCCTGTTATCTCTCTGGATTCAGGTCAGATCTTGATTTTATTTATTTATTTTTCTTCTTAAGAGTGTTTTGTGAGGTGTTTATAGTTGAGCTTTGATTTTTTTTTTCTGTACAAGTGCAGTGGGTTTTCTTTGTATGCTGTAGTGCACTTTTTCTATTTGGTTGTTGGTTTCTACTGTTATGTTTTTAAAGTATTAATTTGCTATTTTTAAAGTATTAATTTGCTATTTTTTAATGTGGAAAAATCAAAATAGCAGTCTTTGAGATGGCATTGTTGCATGACTAAGATTCCCACTACAAGACAATTGGAGCATATGCTTAAAGTGCGTTGGTGAGGGGTACTTTCTCAAGAACAGTGCAACATTTATGTGGTTATGTGGCTTTCAAGCAATCTAATCTTAAATGGTGCAGCAGGCTTGAACTTGAGATGCTGAGCGCTGCTTCATAGACAAATTAGAGGACCTCTACCTCCACCTTCAAATCTCCTCCAAAGAGAAAACTGCCAAAAAGTAAACTTCCAAGTTAGTTAAAAAAAAAAAAAAAAAAAAACTTGTATTGCAGCCAAATCAGGTACAGACTGATCAGGATGTGTTTCTTTGATTCTTTTAATGTTGCTAGACTATCTGCTACAGCTGAAAAGTCTTTAACATCTTCCTGCCAAGTTTTCTTCTGTCACAGCTAACCCGTTCAGACAGTGTAGGTTCTGCGATCACTCAGGAACTCCACACCCTTGCTCTTTCTCCCTTGGTGGAATGCACAGGCCCCACTCTTCCTTGACGGTTTATAAAAAAAATGTGGCAGGCCTTTTTCCAAGTCCAGCACTTGTAGCCTCGGGCATAATCCCACACCTCTTATTGTTGAAGACTATCTCAAGCACCATCCTTGCTGAATTTTTCAGACTTGGCTCTGGAATCTGAATTGATTCTATTAAGGCAAAAGACCATTCCTGCCGAGGCCATTCATCAAATCCTCAACCTTGGCATTGATGTGATGACCATTTCAAGGTTGACAGTCTCACTGTAAAAGCAGTCATTGGCTTTGGCAGCCATGGCATCCACCTCTGCAGGATCGATCCACACTGCAACATTAAATTTTGATGCACTGGGATCAGCCGTGGCCCTTTTTGGCCAGGAGCTGTGTTCTGTCTCCAGCTTGACTTTATGATGCTCAGTGGTGGGAGCTTTTGATCTCAACTCATATATCGAGGTCTGCAGCAGCTTGGGCTCTAGGTTGACAGGGCTGCCTCAGTCTTGGGGCTAACCTTTTCAATCTGAATGTAAGTGTTTATCCCCAGTGGCTTTGGGCTCAGGGTTTGTGTTGGCTCCTCTCTTGATGGTAGGGATCATTGCAGGTGCAAATGCCATCTTGGCAGGCATCCCTGCATCAGGCTGTGCCTAAGTTGATCCATTTGATGGTCCCCTTGCTTCTGCACTGGCCTAGCCACCCATTCTTTCCTGGTACAGAGGAACTGTAAGACCTCTGCATGATGACTTTCACTTTAAAGATGTACAGCCTTCCTCCTCCCTGGACCCTCCCCACCCAGGACATGGCAGAAAGGCTGTATGGAAGAGGAAGCTCATGGATTCCTTGTAGAATCTCCCACTTCTGATAGTGATGATGTTCAGAGGCTGATTTCTCTACATTGCCAGTGATGACCCCAAATTCACAGAGATACTAGAGCTTTTCAGGATTAGAGCAAAATGACCACAAGATATCCCCTCTGATGCTGAATGTGTCCTAGCAGAAGCATTACTTTCATTGAGGTGTAACTCCTGGATGTGTCCAACTGAAGACTAGATGATTAAGTTAATATAGGCTAATGTTTTCAGAAACCTGTATCTGGTGGCTGCAATCCTCAAATGACCCAACAGAATTCATTGCTCACCCTAGGGCATTCACAGTTGATTGCAGAACCTGCTGGTGGACTTTATGATGGTGGCTGATGCCTTGATGGAGGCACTTGAGCCTCAGGCTAAGCACATCCACACCCCTAATAGGTAGTTGCAGTCTTTAGATTGGTAAAGTGGGTGTTCACATCCCCTTCCTTTGCTGTCTGCACTGAACTACTAGATTCACATACAAAAATTCCAGAGGGTCTTTGTAAATGAAATGCTTAAGACTTTGGAAGAGGTAATAGGCTTAGAGGCTAAAAGGAAACTTTATTCTCAGGTCATGACCTCATCTTCTGTCATCGAACAGTCCATCAATGTTATGCATAGTCTGACTGATAGAAATGCTCAGGCGGCAAATGCTAGCTTTACTGTTCAGTGGCTTCACCTCTCAGATTTTCTAGATAACATCAAGGTCCAGTTCAAGAATTACCCTTTCAACAGTTTCTTGCTGTTCAGT